>NC_064923.1:732122711-732422711 GCF_023897955.1 Schistocerca gregaria
ACACACGCGAGACAGATATTCTCATACATAATTAAATATTTTGAAATATTTTAATGAGAATTATCTTATTTGGGTTTCTAACGGGCTCATTATTGCACTTGGTCCATTCCCTATGATTCCAAGTCTGTTGTTATCCTCAGACTTAAGAGTGTTGAGAAGTTGTGATGTCCAAAACATGCTTACATTCTTCAGTCTTCTGAGGCACGCATTAAAAGAAGTTTGTGTTTTCCATCCATACTTACCTCAGGTTTAAAGACCTGTCGTCAATGGGTGTGAGGAGGAAAAGGGTGGGGTCAACAGGTTGGCTTCCTATACAACTATTTCCAAACAATGCCCACGTGCTCGCGCATGCATGACTGATACACAGGCACGCTGGAATATGCCTACTTATCATAACTGTGTCCAATAACAAGATGCCTACAATGATCCTCAGCAAGTTAACTTGAAGTTGTGTAGCCAACCATCAGTATTTGAACACTGTGCCAGCATTCAGAATATGATTATCACTATAAGAATGGGCGAAAACGCGACCATTTAAAATTTACTCCCATTGTCTTTTGGACATAAAAATTTGATCATTTTCATCATCTTTTGTAACTGCAATTGACCAGGGAGAGACTACTGGAGTCTAAATTTGTGATGTAGCCAGACTTTGAGAAAACCATGTGGCTGCCACATCTGGAAAATACAAAAGTCAGGAGCTATCATGTTAAATCTTTTCAAGTACTAAAATGACACCAGTGATGTGAGGTATATGTGCTCTGCATGTTACAGTTTTATACAGAAACAGTTGAGTCACTTCTAAATTACAAGCCTGTTTTACAGATTAGCATTTTCGGATGGCTAGCCTATGCAAAACACTGGCCACAATGAAGTAGTAAGCTCTGTAGTAGGAGTTCTGTGAAATGATCTCTAAGAGTACTGTACCATTGAAGTTGTTTCCAAGAGGCAACATGAGCCCCTTTAGAAAGTATAGCTGACACCTGTCAGTACTGTAAATTCCTGTTGTTGAAACTGCTAAAAGTATGCTCATGAGTCGTCATTTTCAAATTGAGCTGAAGAATAATCTACATATGATCAGTTTAAATGTTGTATCCCATATTTACTAACCGAATTCTTTACAGACAAATGGAAAAACTGGTAGAAGCCGACCTCGGGTAAGGTCAGTTTGGATTCCATAGAAATGTTGGAACACATGAGGCAATACTAACCTTAAGACTTATCTTAGAAGAAAGATTAAGGAAAGGCAAACCTACATTTCTAGCATTTGTAGACTTAGAGAAAGCTTTTGACAATGTTGACTGGAATACTCTCTTTCAAATTCTAAAGGTGGCAGGGGTAAAATACAGGGAATGAAAGGCTATTTATAATTTGTACAAAAAATAGATGGCAGCTATAAGAGTTGAGGGGCACAAAAGGGAAGCAGTGATTGGGAAGGGAGTGAGACAGGGTTGTAGCCTATCCCCGATGTTATTCAATCTGTATCTTGAGCTAACAATAAAGGAAACAAAAGAAAAGTTCGGAGTAGGCATTAAAATCCATGGAGAAGAAATAAAACCTTTGAGGTTCGCTGATGACATTGTAATTCTGTCAGAGACAGCAAAGGACTTGGAAGAGCAGTTGAACGGAATGGACAGTCTAGAAAGGAGGACATAAGATGAACAACAAAAGCAAAACGAGGATAACTGAATGTAGTCAAATTAAATCAGGTGATGCTGCAGGAATTAGATTAGGAAATGAGACACTTAAAGTAGTAAATGAGTTTTGCTATTTGGGGAGCAAAATAACTGATGATGGTCGAAGTAGAGAGGATATAAAATGTAGACCGGCAATGGCAAGAAAAGCGTTTCTGAAGAAGAGAAATTTGTTGACATTGAGTATATATTTAAGTGTCAGGAAGTCATTTCTGAAAGTATTTGTATGGAGTGTAGCCATGTATGGAAGTGAAACATGGATGATAAATAGTTTGGACAAGAAGAGAATAGAAGCTTTTGAAATGTGGTGCTACAGAAGAATGCTGAAGATTAGATGGGTAGATCACATAACTAATGAGGAGGTATTGAATAGAATTGAGGGAGAAGAGGAGTTTGTGGCACAACTTGACAAAAAGAAGGGACCGGTTAGTAGGACATGTTTTGAGGCATCAGGGGATCACAAATTTAGCATTGGAGGGCAGTGTGGAGGGTAAAAATCGTAGAAGGAGACCAAGAGATGAATACACTAAGAAGATTCAGAAGGATGCAGGATGCAGTAAGTACTGGGAGATGATGAAGCTTGCACAGGATAGAGTAGCATGGAGAGCTGCATCAAACCAGTCTCAGGACTGAAGACCACCAGAACAAACAACATTCCATATTTGTAACAAGACATCACACTAGTTATCAATGAGATCTGGCTTTAAACACTGATGCACAAAACTAACACCCAATTAAATGAACCTTCACTAAAGTTTTACAAGAGTAAAATTTCACAACATTCCCCTTAGATGAGTCTAAGCAAATGGATACCAATAGCAGTTCCTTCTCATCATGCTCTACGTATTCACCTCTAAGGTGAATTTACTTTATGTGGCTCTGTATGTGATAGTGAGCCCTCCCGAGTCTGATGAACGAGTGAAGGGATGTGTCTCATCTGGCTCCAATTTCTATAGTCCCTTACTAACTATAACACAAATGTAAGCCAGGACAGTTTTCATTCTCACAAACAAGGAAGGGAAGTCTTGTCCTGATGTCTACCAAAGTATGTGAGAAGGCAAGGAAATTAACAACAGATACACATTATGATGAGAAACGTAAACATTTTATTGAGGCAAAATGTGCCTTTTGACTGAATGCAATATCCTCATTTGACTGGACACTTAGAAGGTTAATAAGCAGAACACTACAACATTGTATGACCCAATGTCCCTGAACGCACTGGAAAGTCTCTCTGCACATAATGCAATCTAAGACCTGCCCGTAAAGTAAAAAAGTACAGTTCAATAATCAGTATTACTGTGTTTATCTTCCAATAGTATGACAGATTGTCGTATCTACAGTACCAGTAAATATAAAAACTTATCTATAGTATCAGTAAATATAAATGTTTAATTTGAGGATACAACTGTCACATTTATTCATTGGAAACTGGCATTTTTGAATTTAGAAATGAGTGGTGTGACTCTCCTATATGACTTTGATGTCCTTCATTACAATACAATTTTAATGTTCCCTCAGACTATCTATTTTATCCCACTAGCTAATAGTCACATTCTTCCAAAAACAATAATTTCGTCTGGAACTAAAAATTACCTACCATGTACAGTAGTAGTAGTAGTAGTAGTAGTAGTACACATCTAGTGTTGACTAAAACAGAGTAAACAAGCTTTTAGAGGAAATTTCACTTGTTTAATATGGTAACATGTCATTAATTATTGGAAGACCTTAATCGGATGATAGTTTCCCTTCATACAAAAACCCATTATTACAAATATAATAAATCGTAGCAACACAGGCTAAATGAAACAACATTGACATTGTTGTTCTCTTGCGGAAGTGCTTAAAGAAGAAACTATGGTGACATTAATTAATTACAAGTTGAAATTGAAATGAATCCACAAACTGATAAAGTATTGATGAAGTAAGAAGTATACTACTTTTTATTTTTTGAAGATCTGACTAAAAGTAACAATAAAATAAGCAAAGATACAGCTATGGACTATATTAATTCAAAGGGAAGTTTGGAACCACCCAAAATTTTTCCTTCTGTGAGTTGATTTTAGAACCATATTCTGAAATCTAAATATGTCCTGAACTTTAGAAAAAAATATGGCTATACTAACTGCAAGCTTACATTTATTAATATCAATTTTGAAGGCAAAGAAAAGATAAATTAATAATGTTTAAGCTAGTTAAAATGTAAGGTAAATAATTTTATCACTTTAGCTTGCTATGTTCCACATGAAAGGTCATTTGACATTGTGTATTGCCACAAGAATGCGATTCCTATGTTTAGACTGGTGTGTCACATGTCAGGTATGGAAACTGAAGCAAATTTGTAACTGGACACACATGCTGAGGCTGTGTCATTTTTTGAAGAAGACCTTCATAATGCATACAAACAGGTTTTCTTTTGTACCCCATGATTGCCTACTGCAAGTCTTAATGAAGACAGCACCTTCTAAGCATCTGGAGGTCACATCGGTGACTACATGGTTCTTGTATGTAATCTTCCTTTTCCCTGATCAAAGCTCCAAGTCTGAGCAACAATGTTTATGAAAACTATAATGGGAGATGATCCTTAATCGATATGAAAGTGTGTGCATTACCAATGTTTGGAAGGTAGCATAGAATGTGGAAGGAATGGGGAAAAAAAGGGATGACTAACATCCAAGTATCAAGTTGGGTATGGCTGCGGCATGTTTTAAATAAATTGCAATTTGGATTTGGAATCGACATTCAGCTGCACAGTCTAGACTAGATGAAATTAACTGAAGTAGCACATCATATGAAACTTCAAAGCTTTGTTGCGGAATTATACATTAGATGCCTTACCAGAACAATACATTTATGTAGCTCTGTTTTACCATTCATCATGTCACATGGTGATACTTACATTATTTATGGCTAGGGCCTGGATTTTAATGACAAACGAATAGCAAAATATGCGAGCACATTTCATCTAAACTTACATTAAGTCACATTTCATTTTTTAAGGTTTATTCAGCTTCATTTAGAACATTCTTGTGGTTTTTTGTGTACATTGTAACACAAAATCCAATTCTGAACAAATTGAGTCTAGTACTTTCTTTATGCCATATTTGAAATTAATAGCACTTAGTTTTGAAATGTCTACAGATGTGTGGAAGGGGAGGGGAAAAAAAACCACACACACACACACACACACACACACACACACACACACACACACACACACACACACACACACACAAACCATGTTTTACTACTGCACACCACTTGTTTAAACTATTCCAAATTAGATAACTTGTCTACAGCTATCACTGAGGATAGTTTTGGGCCTGGAAAATCTCCTCTCCACATCACAGCATTTCTGAAGGCGGCGAGATCACCCCAGTCTAGCTTTGGTTCACTGTCTTTAAATGATGATGCATTCCCACAAAGACCGTCACTAATTTAGCACACCATTTATTATTCAGCATCTGCTGGAGAACACATACCAATTTGTTGTTCATTATGTCAACTATGTGAGCATGAGCTCCAGCCAACTACTCTGCACGTTACACAATATCCAGGGTACCACTCAGTCAAGTACCAACAATTTCCAGTGGCATATCACATCTTCCACATAGATTTTCTTGACACAGGTAATTGGATTACACCTTTTTGGCAACTCTGTGTAATGTATACCATACTTAGAGAAAATCTAAATCCCCTTGGCAGCCATTCACAGTAGCTTCACAGAGTTGTCAAACAAAATGAAAATTGTCTAGCTGTTTACTCTCTAGAGAGCTTCACACATTACAAGGAACTTTTCTGTGGGCCAATCCATTTTCAAACACCAACAACAACGTTTGCAACATAACTCTCACCCACACTGGTGGTTTTATTTATGGACACCCATACCCATACCCTTTGGTCTACAACACTAATTCATATTTTGTTAAGCAACTTGTCATTAACACACACAAGTAGTTCTTTTTTAGTGTAGATTGATCTCTAACTGGATATGTTGTGTACTTCTCCATGAACTGACATAAGCACGGATTCATCAGCTTCTCCAGGACAATGTTGCAAGACATCAGCAACTAAAATATTACCTTGAACTATAAATGCACAATTGAGGTTGGGTTGGGTTTCTTAGGGGGAAGGAGACCAGACAGCAAGGTCATTGGTCTAATCGGATTAGGAAAGGACGTGAAAGGAAGTTGCCTGCGCCTTTTCATAGGAACCATCCCGGCATATGCCTGGAGCGATTTAGGGAATTCACGGAAAACCGGGCGGGGGAGCAAAAGTGGCGAGGGGGGGGGTGTGCGAGCAAAAGCGACGGGGGGGGGGGGGTTTCGAGCAAAAGCGACGGGGGGGGGGGGGGTGCGCGAGCAAAAGCGACGGGGGGGGGGGGGTGCGCGAGCAAAAGCGACGGGGGGGGGGGAGCAAAAGCGACGGGGGGGGGGAGCAAAAGCGACGGGGGGGGGGAGCAAAAGCGACGGGGGGGGGAGCAAAAGCGACGGGGGGGGGGAGCAAAAGCGACGGGGGGGGAGCAAAAGCGACGGGGGGGGGGGAGCAAAAGCGACGGGGGGGGGGGAGCAAAAGCGACGGGGGGGGGGAGCAAAAGCGACGGGGGGGGGGGGGGAGCAAAAGCGACGGGGGGGGGGGAGCAAAAGCGACGGGGGGGGGGGAGCAAAAGCGACGGGGGGGGGGAGCAAAAGCGACGGGGGGGGGAAGCAAAAGCGACGGGGGGGGGGGAGCAAAAGCGACGGGGGGGGAGCAAAAGCGACGGGGGGGGAGCAAAAGCGACGGGGGGGGGGGGGGAGCAAAAGCGACGGGGGGGGAGCAAAAGCGACGGGGGGGGGAGCAAAAGCGACGGGGGGGGGAGCAAAAGCGACGGGGGGGGGAGCAAAAGCGACGGGGGGGGGGAGCAAAAGCGACGGGGGGGGGGAGCAAAAGCGACGGGGGGGGGGAGCAAAAGCGACGGGGGGGGGAGCAAAAGCGACGGGGGGGGGGAGCAAAAGCGACGGGGGGGGGGAGCAAAAGCGACGGGGGGGGGGAGCAAAAGCGACGGGGGGGGAGCAAAAGCGACGGGGGGGGAGCAAAAGCGACGGGGGGGGGGGGGGAGCAAAAGCGACGGGGGGGGGGGGAGCAAAAGCGACGGGGGGGGGGGAGCAAAAGCGACGGGGGGGGGGGAGCAAAAGCGACGGGGGGGGGGGAGCAAAAGCGACGGGGGGGAGCAAAAGTGGCGGGGGGGAGCAAAAGTGGCGGGGGGGAGCAAAAGTGGCGGGGGGGGGAGCAAAAGTGGCGGGGGGGGGGAGCAAAAGTGGCGGGGGGGGGAGCAAAAGTGGCGGGGGGGGGGAGCAAAAGTGGCGGGGGGGGAGCAAAAGTGGCGGGGGGGAGCAAAAGTGGCGGGGGGGAGCAAAAGTGGCGGGGGGGGAGCAAAAGTGGCGAGGGCGGGGAGCAAAAGTGGCGAGGGCGGGGGCAAAAGTGGCGAGGGCGGGGGCAAAAGTGGCGAGGGCGGGGGCAAAAGTGGCGAGGGCGGGGGCAAAAGTGGCGAGGGCGGGGGCAAAAGTGGCGAGGGCGGGGGCAAAAGTGGCGAGGGCGGGGGCAAAAGTGGCGAGGGCGGGGGCAAAAGTGGCGAGGGCGGGGGCAAAAGTGGCGAGGGCGGGGGCAAAAGTGGCGAGGGCGGGGGCAAAAGTGGCGAGGGCGGGGGCAAAAGTGGCGAGGGCGGGGGCAAAAGTGGCGAGGGCGGGGGCAAAAGTGGCGAGGGCGGGGGCAAAAGTGGCGAGGGGGAGGGGCAAAAGTGGCGAGGGGGAGGGGCAAAAGTGGCGAGGGGGAGGGGCAAAAGTGGCGAGGGGGAGGGGCAAAAGTGGCGAGGGGGAGGGGCAAAAGTGGCGAGGGGGAGGGGCAAAAGTGGCGAGGGCGGGGGCAAAAGTGGCGAGGGCGGGGGCAAAAGTGGCGAGGGCGGGGGCAAAAGTGGCGAGGGGGAGGGGCAAAAGTGGCGAGGGGGAGGGGGCAAAAATGGCGAGGGAGAAAGTGGAGTTCATTCTGAAAGGTAGCAAAGCTCTGCAACTTTTGCTTGTGTACCTATCGATGACAAGTCTTCTCTTTTATTCCTTAATAACACCATTTAATATGTGTGTTCTCCAGCTGCTTATTGAGTAATAGGGGTGTTAAAAAGTCCATGCAAAATCTGAGAGAAGGCACCAACGGCAGGTATCGAGGTCACCTCCCTACAACTCAGAGTGCTCCGCGCATCTGCCCTGGATCTACGATATTTCCGAACCCCTGACCCAAGCATTTGAGATAGAATGCCAAAAATTTAAAAACTCACTTTTCAAACAAATGTTCATATTGTAGCAACACATCTTTCTGAACAGTCTGATACATAGAACACACATGTTTGAAGAAATGTTATACATGATATTTGGTATTCAGCATGCCAAAGTGCAGTGCCACGCCTCTTCACACAGCATTTTTCAATGACATGTCACTGTATTTCGCTCTGTGGAATTCAATCGTGTATATTTTGTAATGGATTCATCAAACTACGAGTGGCATTTGAAAAGTCCGTGCAAAGTCTGAGAGATGGCACCATCGGCGCGTAATGAGGTCATGTTTAGTTACTACCATCTTTGGAAAGAACACACACCAAGTTTCAGCCATATTGGTCTATTTCTTTGTGTATGGCATTCATGTGAATCAAGGAAGTAGAGTGACTGTCAAAAAATGGACGAAAAACAATTGTGTGTGGTGATCAAACATTACTTTATGACAGGGAAAATACCTCAGGAGACTAAAGAGAAGCTTGATAAACATTACAGTGACTCTGCACCTTCGATTAGAGCAGTTTATAAGTCGTTTCAAAATTTTCGGAATGGCCATATCGCACAAGTGATGCTTAACATTCTGGAAGCCCTGTGGAGGTTATGACTCTCGAAATAATTGATAAAATCCACGATATGGTGATGAGTGACAGAAGAGTTAAGATGTGTGAGATTGCTAGTACTGTGGGCATCTCGACTGAATGTGTACGTAATATTTTGCATAAATATTTGGACATGAGAAAGCTACCCGCATAATGGTTCTGCGATTGCTCACGCTTGACCAAAAATTGAATTGAGTGAAGTGTTGCAAGGACGGTTTGCAGCTGTTCAGGAAGAATCCGCACAACTTTAAGCATTGTTTTGTCACTGTGGATGAAATATGGATACATTACTATACTCCTTATACCAAACAACAATCTAAACAATGGGTTACCAAGGGAGAATCTGCACCAAAAAAGGCCAAGACAATTTCTTCGGCTAGAAAGGTTATGGCAACTGTCTAAGGATTCACAAGGGATAATCCTCATCGACTATTTGGAAAAGGTTAAAACTATTACAGGCGCATCTTATTCAATGTTATTGAACCATTTGAAAATCAAGCTCCATGTAAAACGCCGGAAATTGGACCACAAAAAAGTCCTTTTTCATCACAACAATGCACCAGAACACACCTCAGCAAATGTGGTCGCAAAATTATTGGAAATAGGATTTCAACTCGTTTCACATCCCCCCCCCCTATTCTCCAGACTTGGCTCCCTCTGTCTACTATTGGTTCCCAAATTTGAAGGAATGGCTGGTGGAAAAAATCTTTTTTCAAACAAGGTGGTGATTGCAGCAACTAATAGCTATTTTGCAGACTTGGAAAATTCCCTTATTTGGAAGGGATCATTAAATTAGAACAGCATTGGACGAAGTGATAAGTCTAAAAGGGGACTGCCGAAAAATAATAAAGGCTTACCCCAAAGACTTAAGTATTTTTTTATTTTTGCACAGACTTTTCAAATGCTCCTCGTGAATCTGTTATCTATCCGACTACTTATACTTCCTACTCACTATATAGCACAGATGCCGAGTCAATAATAAGCACAAAAACAAGACTGTCAAAAACAGCTTTCGGCCATACAGGCCTTCATCATCAGTATTCTCTCGGGTGCAGAGGGGTGTGAGGCAATACGGCGGCTTGGGCAGTTGGGTTTCTGGACTTCAGGAAGCACTTAGAATGCAGCAGTGCAGAGAGTGGTAGGCCGGGAAGAGAGATGGACTCCAGGGAGAGGTTCTGGGATGGGACTAAGGATTTGAGATGCTGCTGGATTTCTGGAATGAGGTGTCTGTGGCAGGGTTAGCCAATGGATGAATCCGACAGCTGGCAGATGCCTTCTACCAGGTAATCCTTGCAGTTCAAAACAACAGTGATTGAGTCTTTGTAGCAGGTGGGATTATAAGGTAAGGATCTATTTTTAGGTGGTGGATTGCAGTTCTTTCTGTGGATGTAAGGTTAGCTTGCTTGTTGAGGGATTTGTGGAATGATTGTGATGCAAGATTTGAAGCTGAGAGATTGTGGAAAGTTAACAGAGGGTGATTAGAGGACCGTGGTGTGGATCATTGTTGGACGGAGGAGTGAATTGAGTCAGGCAGGATTAAACATTGGTCTTTGGTTGAGTCTGATTGGTAGGGTTGGTGGCAAAGAAGTGCTTCCACTGTGGGGACTGGAAGGAGGAGAGAAGGCCTTTAACAAGTCCTGCATGACAATTTTTGAGTGGGGCAACAGCTGAGGCATTTGAAAAGGAGTGATACTTCTGTGGGGATAAGGCTTGTGTGTTTGGGACTGTTTAGAGTCTGGATTCTGTATGGTGGTGGGAGTGGGTTTTTTTCCTTTCTTTCTTTCTTTCTTTTAATGGGTGTGAGGGGGTGGGTACACTGTCATTATTCCATCACAGGTTTTCCAATGTTCAATTACTTATAGGGTTTGTCTGATGTTATTTTCAACACTTATCTTCACATAGTTGCTGTGTTTGGCTGTATTACAATGTTGTTGCGTGTAAAAGCTCTTTTCCGCACCAGCTTAAAGTTCACGTGGTTTATAAAATAATATTTCTCCATCAGTGCTTAAGATTATCTCCCCAAAATCACGAACAAAACAACACTGTTAGGTAACTTTACTTTCAGTGTGTTGAAGCAGACTGTTTTTTGTTTTTTTAACTGAATACTGTGACCATGTGTGCAATGTTTATTACATTGGAAGCAGCCTTTGTTGGCTTTGAGAGCCTTTTATTGACCCTGCACAACCATGTAAGTCAGTGAACCGACTCTTGTGTTAATCTGGTTGTCTTCTATATTCCAGATAAAAAGAGCTTCGTAGTAATAGTTATATTAGGGACAATATCAATGATGTTGTATTCGCAGTAAAAATACATTTGTCTACTCTGCAATAACTGGATAAGTGCATAAATTATTGTAAAATTCGCCCTAAAGTTCAAGAAAAAGTGGCTTGTCATTAAAATCTGGGTCCTGCTTACAGAATGTCAATCTTTATGTTGCTTCCTATTTGAAGTTCAGACACAGTCATGTTGCTTCAACACTGATCAACAAGTATTATTAATGATTTCTGTATTCAGACCTGTAGAAACAAACAGGACAAAATTCCATTGTCCTACAAATTTTTACCCACACAAACATATTCCAGTGCCATACATGTTTCACAAGAAGAAGGAAATAGAAGTAACATGCATAGATAAAATCGAACGCATACACCCAAACTCTCGTCATTGCTCTCAGACAAAAACAATACAACACTGTGAGCAACTATAATGATTTATTGAGATAAAAGACATTTTATGTTACAAACTTCTCCTGTCGCTCTGATACAGAGCATTTTTCATTTGGTTAAACCAATGCATTTACGAACATGACATAATCTAACCCTCAAATTTTACAACTTAATATGAAGTAACATTAGCTGATGCAAGTACAAATCATTTGGTCTCCCTTCAAATTGCATATTTAGCACAAAATATTTTGTAATTTTCTTTTCAAGGCTTATAAATCTGTGTCATGGTATCAACAATGTTATATCCACTGCATCTAGTTTGTAACCTACCTTATAACTGGCATTGCAACAAATTAGGTTATGTCATAAGCCACCACACGGTGAAGACTACAGCAAAGCACCGAGTCACACAGTTGCATTATGTAACACCGGAGAAATAATTTCCCTACTGTATGTCAACAACTTTTTTCCTCAAAGTACAAAACAATACTATATTAATGATAATATTTACAGCAATATACAACCAGCATAGCAGCAGACAAAACAACATATTAGTAATCATACATTACACAGATGGCCTTATCAGCACCCATAGACAGCTATAATCTGGAACTCTTATGACAAAGGATAAAATGGTGTAATAATTGGGGTACCAGTACCCATATGAAATTCATCTTTGTTTCCCCAAATGAAGTGACACGTATAGTGAGCTCTTCAAACACTTTTGTTTGTTATCCGTCCAAAACTTAATAACTTGTCAAGAAATTTTTCTTTCAAGAGACTCCACTTTACAGTTAATTGTCTTATGTGCTTGAAATCTTGTGTATGTTAATTACTGATTTATGAACTATCCAGCTGTTTTCTATGCCGATTTCATTCACTGACACTCTTTAATTTATCGTATTCCAGGCACAGTGCTTTACCTTTGGTAGTATTCCTGGAAAACAATTTAAAATAAGAACAGTAATATACAGTAAGGGATGTATTGTTTTCCCTTTACAAACCTTCTACTGACTTCAGTAAAGTAACTTTCGAGACTACTTCATCCAAACAGTTATAATATTTAAAAAATGCCCCTTTATTTATTTGCAAGTTATTCTAACAAACACTTCAACATGTTCTTCAAGAAATCAATTTCAAAATGAACTTTAGTTCAGGGATTTTTTTTTAAGCAGCACGAAGTTTGAGATCTGAAGTCTCAGCATTTTTATAGTATTTGATAAATATGTAAGTATCTGCTGCAAAGCACTGTACCATAGACAACATACTGCAGTCCACCAATACTAAACAGGCCTTCATGTACACAAACATCCTTCTCCCCCCCCTCCTCACCATGCACACATCCACCAACATAAAAACACGTATCTCTTATTTTATTGTAGTGACTGATGAATGACCAGTTTCAGCACTTATTTTTAATAATACATTCAATCTCCAAGGTAAACACCTTAAGACTGATGTCACATATTTTACAGAAATAAGCAACTGCTTGCTAAAACACAATCCACTGTTTCACAGCAGTGTGAACAGTTCTCTCAGGTTAATAGCACACAGATACTTAAAGCCACTTTTTAATCTATAAAAACTTACATCTGTTCAAATAAAAAAACATTATTTCAAAATTGAAGGCTCGAAGATCATATTCTCACCAAGAGCCTCAGCCTTTTGTAAAATCTCGTGTCACTGAATAAATTGTCAGACTAGATGTCTGGTAATTTACGATGGTATGAGATGCTAGGTATGGAAACCAGAACAAAATATTTATATCCTGAAGCAGAACAATGTAAATGGTGAAGATTATTAATTTGGACATATATAGATAGAAGTGGAGGAAGAAAATTTTTAAATAATGCTTAACACAAGATCACAAAAAGAAGAGGGGGGCACGGGGGGGGGGGGGGGGGGGGGGGGGTTAGATGTAACTATGACAATTAAAAGCAACACTTATTGGTATGATTGTTAATGGAGAATTTTGTTTCTCCAGGTTCAGTGGATACAAACGGGTGTCTCATCTCCAGCACATTCTTTTTATGCTTTGGTGCTATTGCTGGCAGTTTTAATAAATTGAACAACTGAACTTCTAACAGTGTTTTCCAGCTAGTAATGGAGGGTTTGTTGGTTTGAAGAGTTCTAATTGGAAGACTTTAAAGTTACTTACAAAAAGAAGAGTAAATGAAACTATTTATTTACATTTTCAAACAAAAAAGGAAAATAAAATACCCACAAATTCACCAACCAAATTTCTCTGCACGATAAATTAGCCCTGATAGCTCATTTTTGCAGACTGTGACAATTTACCAGGTGCAGGGAATTATGAGCAGAAATTTAAAGAAATTTTTACTTTGAAAGAAGACAATTTCTCTACTACCCCCCCCCCCCCCCCCCCCCCAAAGATTGGTCAGAAGTGGGATTCACAACATAAATATGATTAGCTCTCTCATGCAATAGATTCCTATTACAGACAAAGTTCAACAACTCTGTGCTGACCATTCTCAGCACTGTTCATGATCCAGTTAATATTACACAAGAGAATTTAAGCTACATTACTATAATAGTATTTTTAGTGAAGTGCAATAAGAGAGACAGAAGCTCCTGCAGTGCACCGAGTGGTATCAATGGCAATGGAGGGAAGAAAAAAAAAATCAGTGGAAGGAGTAATAACAAAGATCAGACAGTTTATGTTGTTATGATTTAGAAATACAGAAAAATTCAAATTGCTGCAATTTTTTTCAAAATCATGAAGTAATGAGAACAGATTTTTTTGTGGGAGAACTCTCCACTCTTATAGAAACAAGTATCATAACAGATAAACAATATTCTTATTATTGTTGATTAACTTTGGTAGATGATTAATACAGACAGTAAAAGTTTTCAAATATTGGTTCCTACAAGAGATCCGTAGCTCTTTCTGAGAAATCCTCTTCTCCCCTCCTCCCCTCCCCCAAACTACCACTCACACAATGATCCTGGTGCAACTTAAGAAATTTTGATTTCAGTAGGTGTGGGAAAGGACTCATTAAATACTATACATATACTTTAGTTCCAGAGCCAATTACAATTACTGCAATATGAGAAAAGAATTTCTGTATTTTCTATAAAAACTCATTCTGTACAAAGAACAAAAAAATATGCATGTATATATATTCTGTGGAAGAATGACAAGGAATAGGGTATACAGAGAGGAGAACAGAAGGAAGAAACTTTGAAATTTACATACATATATATAAGAAAAAAATTACAATCAATGGTAAAAAATATGTTGTTCAGTGAATGGACATATCATGTCATGCTCATTTTATGCCAAACAATGAAACAATGTATTGCTTCCGAGTATTAAAACTGTTATTTTTCAAACTAACTAGGATAATGAAATGTAACATGGAGCTTTAAAATTATCATTATTAAGCGTCCTATGTTTAAAGGATGAATGGGTTACATAATACAGATTGTTTGATGATCCTTCAAAATACACAAAAATTAAGGGGTGTACATATGTATAAAATTAAATTAAAAATTTTAGTTCATTCCTGGGCCATACGGAATACCCTTCAAAATGATTTACAAAATTAATTATGTCGAACAGGGCGCTTTATTTTCTGGCTTATCAGTTCTTCGGCTTCTAACTGTGCTCTGAACGCTGCTACTTTTTCTTTGCACTTGATCAGTGCTTCAATTTCCTGTGTTAGGAGCTGATCAAGTTGCTTTGAATAAGCTGAAACAGAAACACATGGTGCAAAAATTGAAGTATTACTGTGCAGAACAGCAGGTATTATTGCTAGAAATGTAGTAATGTAAATAATGAGTAAGATTTTATGTGAGTGAAGCTTCCTGATACTTCCAACAACATTAATATGGTTTAGTCATGAAAAATAAAACACACACACACACAGTCAGTGAAGCAGATGCAGCAAATATTTTTTTTCAAAATAGTTAAGAGTTTTATTATTTTTCCACCACCATAGAATTAAAACAACTTAGGGACCATGACATCTTAACTTCCTACCAAAGAGTCGCTCGAGGGACTTCCGACGTTTAAGGTTACGAGATATCTGAGAATCAATTCTGAATACCTTTCTATTTTGCCAATCTGTAAGAGAAATATTAGTAACAAAAGTTCAGTTGTGAATAAAATAAATTCTGTGAAAATAAATGAACCTGTGTAGGTGTTTTTATCTCATTTGTTTTCATTATTAAGTTCTCAATATGTCAAATAAAAAATACCTTTACCATTCAAAACTGACTGACTATGAAAATGTACCTACTTTGAATGTTTCATCTGGAGAAAATATATGAAATTTGAATCAGTAAACATCTTTGTGTTACATGGTCAGCTGACCCTATATTATTATTGACTGGTGCCAATGGCAGTATTACTGTTAACAAAAGTTTTGAAGCTATCCATTCAGTAGCTGGCAACATCTCACTATAGAGTTTTCAAATAGATAAAATTATAAATACATTTAAACTATGTTTAACACGACGAAAGAACATTAGTTTTGCATGAAGTTACTTCAATCATGCACATGCACAGTATTCCCCTAGTTGCAATGTACCTTAATAAATTTTTCTATTTTCTTTTGTATCCTAGTCAAAGACAATCCTGACCTGTAGAAAGTTTACTACTACAAAAAAGTCACACAGAGGGAAGGACCTGGGATGGGGGGGGGGGGGGGGGGGGGAAGGAAAGACAGGGCAAGTAACTGAATTATATAGCCATTTAAGGTCAAGCTACTAACTAAAGAGTACTGGACCTTGATGTATTTACTTTACTTAAATTTCCACGTCAGTATTGTGTTCGTGGGTTGTAAAATTATCAGTGTATGGGATGAGGAGGTGGGGTGGGGGTTGTCTTCAAGCTGAAGGTTGGTTTTAACACCACAGAGCTTTACTAGGCTCTGTCAGTCACACTGGAGGCGATATGCTAATGCCCTCCTCCAACTAGGAAACTGACTTTCCCTGCAAGTTATAAAGTTCAACATGGATGGCAAACTATAGTGTGAATCTGCATTTTTCACATTAACATTGCCAGAGCTGAAAGTAGTCAGTTACAGATAAAGATCTTTGGAGCAATCTAGGATCAAACCTGAGACCTCACTGTAGGTTATAATTAAATAATGTCCTTAATGTACCACCATCGTTTTAACAAAATTACACCTGAAATGATAGTTAAACTGCCACACCTGTTTCTCTAGAAAAAGCACTATTCAACTTAATTTCACCAAATTTGTACACCTGAATGGTTGAAGTTTGTAATCAGCTATCTTAAGAACAGAAATTGGCAGGTAACATCACCAAATCCAAGGATAGTTTTTAAACACAAAGATTACTAGTGACATTGGAGCCGTAATGTTTTATCATGTGCTAGAGATATATGAAATAATGTTCCCATATGTTCCCATGGAATGGTCCATCTGAAAGTAATTCAGGCATAAGCAGAGCTGAATTATCACATAACATATGTTCACATTTGTGTGTGTGTGTGTGTGTGTGTGTGTGTGTGTGTGTGTGTGTGTGTGTGTGTGTGTGTGTTATATATATATGTGTGGATTTTAATGGCAAGTTAAGAATCTGCGCAACTGTATCAAAAAGTAAGGTTTTTCATCTTCCAGAGAGAGAGAGAGAGAGAGAGAGAGAGAGAGAGAGAGAGAGAGAGAGAGAGAGAGAGAGAGGAGGAGGAGGAGGAGGAGGAGGGGCTGGAGGTGGGAAGAGGGGGGGGGGGGGGGTTGTTCTCCCATCTTACTGTTGAGAGTCATTCTGCACTTCAGAGCCTAAAAATTTGACTACTAATGTAGGGAAAGTAATTAAATTGAATAAATAAATTGTATCTTTAATTACAAGAATTCCAAACATCACAGAAAATCTGTTTCAAAGGTTTCATACAACAAACAATAATACAGTCAAATTTTGTTCATAGTGTGTCACATTTTTTTAAAACAAAATATGCCCTCCCATTATTTTATACTTTAATCTAGCAACTCAAGTTAAAAATTAAAGATAAGTGGCAGATAACAGTGTACTCTGTTAACTCTTATTAATTTGATGTCAGCACACAAAAACAACTTTTTCAACACAAACAAATTTACTCAAACTTAATTATACACATACAACAAACTGCAGAACACAGAGCAGTCAGTGGTTGGCAAATGTGTGAACACACACATGCACTCAAACTTGCACACAAACCAAACGATGAACTGTCAATGACAGTCACTGAACTGTAATGCATTCACTGTATTAAAATTGTGAGAATAGGACGAACAATGCAACATACAATATGGGAATCGTACAAGCAATATAAAATATGTATCTTTCTCTAGGTGACGACTCACCTCTTTTCTTTGTGTAATTGCCTTTGTTGTGAGGGGAAGCAAATAAAGCATTGTGGGTCATTCCTGCATGTCGTGTAGCAGTGATACTATCTAAAACATCATCATTTGCCCCTTTTACAAAAGGAACCCTAGCTTCATTTTTCTTTATTGTCCTACAATTACTAGTCTGGAGATCACCACGGTTAATTACATTATTTGTATAGGTTTTCATCATACTGCTGCATGTACAATTTATGCTATTCATACTAAAACAGTAATTCTGATGCTGCTCACCATCTTGGTCATAATCCACTTCATTTGTAAGTGCAAAAAGCTTCTCAGCCAAATGATGCCAGTGTGGGTTACATTCTAACAAATGTTTGTGTGTATCAATAACTTCTTCTTCTAACATCTGAAGATGCGAAACAGCTTCGTGGAATGTGTATAAGTCTGCAGAGATTTCTTCAGCCTGGGAAAGACACGGATAAAGTTGATACATCAAACCCTGATGTAAAAATATTGCATTAGTTTACTTATTAATTTATGTTCACTTTATTTAAATAGGCAAACACTCAAGTCAGTAACAAAATTCTAACTTTATGCTTGCAATCAAATTGCTGATGGACACACACACACACACACACACACACACACACACACACACAGAACAATCACCATTACAAAATCTGGTACTCACATTTAATGATCGCAGCTGCGCAAGGTCACTATCTTCTAAGTTGTCATCGACTCTCATAGTTTCTTCTTCACTTGGTGACACTTTTGTTTCAGTGAGATCAGTTGCATTTAGTTCCTTTACTCTGTCAGCATAACGTAAAGTGTTCAGGGAATGTTCACAGGAACTCATGCCAGGACTTATCATTGCTATCTGTAATACAAAAACAAACATGTTCTGAATATTATTGTTGCCTCCACTACAGTCCTACCACAATTCCTCCTCTCCCCCTTTTACTGCCTTTGTCCCACATCAACACAGCTATTTACGAAAGAAGACTTTTTGTTCCCTCTTGGCTGAGATTACTGGCCATAAGCAGTAGTTTGCCTATAGTTTTTAAAGATCAGTAATTTATAGATGGAACAATATTACAATTATTAACACACTTTGAAATATTAAGTATTTTAAAATTTGTGATTTACAAAATTAATTTAAATTCAACTCAAATGCTTTCCAAGTAAAATAATTCCCTGCAAATTCCATGTTTTTTCAGAGGAATCACCACCCTGATTTACAGATTTGTCATTGTTAATTTAAGGGGTGGCTGTAGCTAAATGCCCTTGTCACCACCCCTGAAATATCTGTCAGTTTGGACTTTTTTCCAGCACTTTTGTTACACACTCCTGTAAGAGAAGCATGTATGACCACTTGCAGAGCTCTTCTTCGTATGTTTTGGAAAGAATTTCCTAGTCCAAACTTTTCATTCAGCAGTAGTATAGTGGTTAGAGTTATCTGCCAGTGGCTGGGAGGGCCCAGGTTCTGTTCTGCATAACGACCTTAAATTTCTTTATGGTGGAAAGTTCTAAAACAGGTTCCACTCAGCCTCTTGAGGCTACATAAGAATCCATTTGATAAAATACCCAGCAAAACAGGCATGTAAGCTGCAAAAAATTGTCAAATCTACAAGCTTGTACCAAACTGGAACCAACATCACATTTGTTTATTTAGCACTATTTCAGGATAAGCTATGCAAGTTCAAGGCAGGTAACTTGAGTGACTAACGTCAGTCACCCAGCATCCTATCAAGAAGTCTAAATATGCCACTTGCAATAGAGACTGTGATACTGATCTACTTCGAGGAGTCTTCCACACAATACCAATTCCCCTTTTTTTTGTAGAAAGAAAATAAATGAATATCACTGAAGATCATGGGGTAGGACGGTGGGGGGGGGGGGGGGGTGGGGTGGGTGGGTGGAAGACAGGACATGAGTTGTGAGCTTTTACGCTTCAGTAGGCCAGAGGGACAGGATAGCCGAGTTCAGGCAGGGATCCAATCTTGAGGGATATAGCACAGAATCCATGCCCACAGTTACCAGTGAAGACCTCAATCACAGCAGCGTACAAGAAGAATAATTCGGCATGCCAAAGTAGGCAATTCCCCCTCCTGAGGATTAAATTAGAAGGGAGCCACTGTCTTGTGGAAGAGTGGAAATGCCAAAGGCTAAGGGAAATGACCCCAACAGACAAATCTTTGAAAGTGATAGTCCCAGCAAGCCAGCTTCTGAACAATTTAAATTGCTTCAAAATGTAAATGAGGCCTTGTATGGAAACACTGTTTCTTAAAAACCAATTCTAACTCTCCATCTGGCAATGATAATGTCTGTGGAACACACAATGCTATATCATGACGAAAGAGGAGAACACACCCAACTCAGAATGTGACCCAAATCAAAAATTTCCACACCTGTATTCTGGCACAGACAAAATAGAGGAATGTGTGGACTTTAGGAGAACAAGAAAAATCAACATACTTGACTCTGTGAAATCTGAAGGTAGTGCCATGTTTCAAAGGACCTTAGGGAGGTGTATCTATTCTAGTCTGTATTTTTATGGATCATCAAATGAAAGATCATGTTGTAGACATAAAATATGTTTCTGATGAGATTTTTCATGCCCGACTAAAATTAAATTCTTACCAGAACAGTAATATTCAGTGCTATGCATCTGAGTATAGTAATCACAGTCCATACCCATACTAACAATGCCAGAAACACACTCTAAACAATTACAATGCACAACTGTGGCTGATAAATATATGAACATTCACGAAATTTAAGATTTTAAACTTAAGAGCACGCAGGAAATTTAAAATAAATCAATGCATAAATGAGACAGTGTGCTTCAATACACTGCTGCAGCAATGAAAGCTACCACTCAAAGGAACCCAACAACTGTACTTGGCTCTTTAAGCAAAACAAAATGCCTACTGCGATGCAAACAGTGGTTCTACGCACCACACAATTATTAATTTGTACTTCAGAGCAATAGAAGAATCAGAAGTGAAAAATCTGATAACAACTCTGTTTATGATGTGGTGGTCTTAATGACGAGATTGAAGATGGAATATAAGAGCATGCATCCAATGTGTTTAAAAAGGCACTTGGCCATTCAACATACCGAAACAGCAGATGGCCTTGCAGATGACAGTATCAAAGTTATTATTCACACAGAACTTCTGTATTTAGATTTTTCCCATCCATGTCTCAAGAAGAAGAGCATACTAGTAATTAGAAAAGCTGTGCCGAAAAAAAAAACAGCAAGAAAAATGGTTTACATATGCCTCAGGCCAGCACATCATATCAATACAACAGTGGTACACAATAGAAAATCTTTAAAAGGATACATAACATCATGAAACATCAAGACAGCGCGAAAAAGTTTTAGCTGAAATAAGCGAAGCCTAATGTAACAAAAACAAAATGAGTAAACATTTACCTTAAGACATGTTTAATGAAAATTTATTAAATGAATATCTCCTCCCCTTTAAGAATTACAATTCATGTAATAAAGGGAAATACTCATTTGAGCAATTTCCATATTTAGCTTAATGCTAAATGATTAATTTTCTAATAAAAGCAAGGTAATCTCAATTTCAACAACACCAGTGACAAAATGGCAGGGAAGAAAATGAAAGCAACTAAACAATCTGTTGACGAAACAAGCACACAATGCATCATCATCATTTGGATTTCTAATGAAAAAAGTTTAGAAAAACCTTATCGCTGGCAAGCAAAAAACTGCTTTTTCTTTCTGAGTGCCTAACAATGAGTTACTGCTAGGCAGCAAGAACTTCTTTCCTGTTGCCCTATTTTGTGACAACACAATTTCATTTACAGGGTGACAATTATTCATTCAACTTTCTGATGGTTTCTTGTAGCACATTAGCTGTGAATGTGAGTTTGTCAATGTATTAGTGCAATTTCTAAATAAATATGTCAGGTGAAAGTAATAAACATGAAGTGCTTCACATGCAGGTGGAGGTGGGCTTTTTACTGTGTTTGCAACATTTTCAAACGTTAATCTGAAAGCGATACTTCTATTGTCAATATTCTGAAGACACAAGAACAAACTGCAGAAGCATGTAGTGTGAACAAGAGAACTGTACAGCAAATGGCAAACAGAAGTGTTGAAACTTAAGGAAAAGTTAGTTTCGTGCCATACTGGAACACATCTAAATCACAAGTTGCCTTTAGCACAAATGGTTTTGACAATAGTGTTCTAAGGTGCTCCGTACTTGAAATGTATATAAATGGTGAATACTGAACATCATAGGATACTGTTACAATCCTCCAAGAGGAAATTTGCTTCAAAGATAGCACTTCATCAATTCAAAGAATTTTAAGAGACATTAGCTTTAAATATGCTAGAAGCAATTATGGAGGGAAGTTTTTAATGAAGTAATATAGCTGAGCCACATTCTTGAGAAAGATGCACAAGGGTGTATAAGCGGTCAAGGGAGGGGGAGAGAGAAAAAAAAAATAAATAAATAAATAAAAAATAATAAATAAATAAATAAATAAATAAATAATCATCGCCGATTTTTCCCGAATTTCCTGGTTACAAATAAATTTTCTCTCAGGTGAAACTACACTTTTTCAGTGTTAAGTGGCAGTGTACTATCTATAGGAAATGTAAAAGTTGTAAATCCTTTGAATGGCTATGGTTTTATACACCGGCGAAGAATTTCTCGGCACTATAGCAAACGAAACTGAGGAGGAAGCGTGCGGGCGGGCAGGCGGGGTGGGGGGTGGGCACATTTTGGAAAGATCTTTGATGTGTACCAACATGTACACTGCATATTTTCGTATTATGAAAGTATAAATGCGAATTCCACCAAACACCGCATATTACTTTCCGAAGCACTAAAATAGAGATTGTGATGTGCTTTTGTAAGCCAATCACAGCTCATGTCACGTGATCTCACCACCCAATGACAGCGGATATTCAGAGCATAGGACATGTGATGATGTCAGCCAAAAGGAACATCGCTGTTAAATGGCGCGAACACCCAAATAGGAAAAAGTTAATGGTCTAAATTAATACACACAGTGCTGCTACAAGAAAAGCAAAGTTTTCACATATAATATTGGTATCTAAGATTTGAGGGGACGTAGAACCACTCGCTCAACCTGCAATAATATCACTACCCTATGGCAGCAATAACAACTGTATCTCTACCAGATCAGTTCCCTGTAGTACGTGCTCTATGCTACACGCATTGTGCATATGCTGCGAGAATAAAAGTATTCATAGTAAGTGATGGGAGTGCGAGTGATTTTTTTATCATCGTAATTACAATGCCCGCTCTCCACTGAATATAGATTAAAAAGCTCCTAGAGAACCTAAGCTTTCATCTATAATGTTGATCTCTTTTGCACCTGTTACTCTTTAAAATAAATCACATAAATGTAAATCTCCTGGGCTCAAAATTCTTCTAAATAGCTTGTCCTCAAATAAATGATTTTTAAATGAGAGTCAAATGCTCTGCAATTTAAGAAATCAGTTTCAGCATTCGCCACAGAGCATCAGGTACCATGGTCGCTATTCTTGTGCAGCTACGACGACGTAGGAAGCCCATATGTTTGTACGTGTAAGAAATTTAAAGATCACACATTGTGTCATAAAAGAAGACATCAGAGGATACTCTAAGAACATCGGAATTTCGTGAACCATATTACAATGCATAATTCGACTTATAGTGCACATTCGCATGTCCAGATTCCCAATGATGTAGGCCTCGACCTGACATTAAGCTTTTCTTGGACTACCAGTACTGTGTTATCTCATGTTTGGTTCTTTATTATGGCATAATGCCATACGTGCTAGAACATGAAAATGTGCACTTGAAATGCCGCGAAGAGTTGAAACTAGCCAGTAGCATGGAATTAAACACTTTTTTTTTTTTTTTTTTTTCAAATAAATTGACTGTCTCAGCGGAAAAGATTAATAAACGCCAAATCTCTTTAGCAAACAGACAAAAATAACTTCATTGTTCTGTAAAGCGATTACTGCATGACTGTCAGAAATGTGGAAATAAAATAATATCTTAAACTAACACAATTACGGAGGGATAAAATGTTATTAATGTATTTTAATTCACGTGACAGCTCCCGGCCATAGAAATCCATTTTGTTTTCATTTGACATGAGAGCAGTAAACGAAGATGAAATGCCAAAATCACTAAATGTGGAGACCACCCGCCTCCCCACAGCTCAGATTGCTCCGCGCATCTGCCCCGGATCTACGATATTTCCGAACCCCTGACCCAAGCATTTGAGATAAAATGCCAAAAATTTAAAAACTCACTTTTCAAACAAATGTTCATATTGTAGCATACATCTTTCTGAACAGTCTGATACATAGAACACACATGTTTGAGGAAATGTTATACATGATATTTGGTATTCAGCATGCCAAAGTGCAGTGCCACACCTCTTCACTCAGCATTCTTCAATCACATGTCACTGTATTTCGCTCTGTGGAATTCAATCGTGTATATTTTGTAATGGATTCATCAAACTACGAGTGGCATTTGAAAAGTCCGTGCAAAGTCTGAGAGATGGCACCATCGGCGCGTAATGAGGTCATGTTTAGTTACTACCATCTTTGGAAAGAACACACACCAAGTTTCAGCCATATTGGTCTATTTCTTTATGTATGGCATTCATGTGAATCAAGGAAGTAGAGTGACTGTCAAAAAATGGACGAAAAACAATTGTGTGTGGTGATCAAACATTACTTTATGACAGGGAAAATACCTCAGGAGACTAAAGAGAAGCTTGATAAACATTACAGTGACTCTGCACCTTCGATTAGAGCAGTTTATAAGTCGTTTCAAAATTTTCGGAATGGCCATATCGCACAAGTGATGCTTAACATTCTGGAAGCCCTGTGGAGGTTATGACTCTCGAAATAATTGATAAAATCCACGATATGGTGATGGGTGACAGAACAGTTAAGATGCATGAGATTGCTAGTGCTGTGGGCATTTTGAGTGAATGGGTACATAATATTTTGCATTAACATTTGGACATGAGAAAGCTATCCGTTAGATGGGTTCTGCGATTGCTCATGCTTGACGAAGTGTTGCAAGGATGGTTTGCTCTTCAGGAAGAATCCAGAGGACTTTAAGCAATATTTTGTCACTGTGAATGAAACATGGATGCATAACTATACTCCTGAAACCAAACAACAATCTAAACAATAGGTTACCAAGGGAGAATCTGCACCAAAAAAGGCGAAGACAATTCCTTCGGCTGGAAAGGTTATGGCGACTGTCTGAGAATTCACAAGGGATAATCCTCATCGACTATATGGAAAAGGGTAAAACTATTACAGGTACATATTATTCGTTGTTATTGGACCATTTGAAAACCGAGCTGCAAGAAAAATGCCAGTGATTGGACCGCAAAGAAGTCCTTTTCCATCACGACAATGCACCAGCACACACCTCAGCAGCTGTGGTCGCAAAATTAATTGAAATAGGATTCCAACTCGTTTCATGTCCTCCCTAGTCTCCAGACTTGGCTCCCTCTGATTACTATTTGTTCCCCAATTTGAAGAAATGGTTGGTGGGACAAAGATTTTGTCCAAACAAGGAGGTAATTGCAGCAACCAATAGCTATTTTGCAGACTTGGACAATTACTATTATTGGAAAGGGATCAACAAATTAGAACAGCGTTGGATGAAGTGTACAAGTCTAAAAGGAGACTGTCGAAAAATAAATTACGTTAATCCCAACACTTAAGTAGTTTTTATTTTTGCACAGACTTTTCAAACACCCCTTGTACATTTAAGACAATGAGAATTAAAATGTCCTGTGGTACCTCTCCAGCTCCTAGTCCGCCTGCCCCTAGTTAAAAAATAAATACATAAATACAAATAGTACGTAATACAATCTGGCCAAAACTTTTCTGTCAAAATTTCATTTTCTTGGATACACTGAGTGGATAATATGTAATCTTTCGCAACTGTTATTCCTGTTTGTCATTTATTTGCACTCTGGTAGCCTAAATCTATGGATATTTGCTAGTCATTATAACAAAGCTGATCATTCGCAAACCCTGTCAACCACATAACAAACAGTGATTCGTATTCACCCGTTTGGCTTTATTCCGCTCAGATCGTATAGCCCTGTCCCCTTTTGTCTGCAGGAAAGTTTATTTCTAGATACGAGCTGAGATTCTTCTGCCAGAGACATCACATACACTATGCATGCATTCAAAAATAAACTTATGATTCATTCAGAAATCAACTTGGAATACGTTCATAAATGTTAAGAAATCAACAGTGATGCGTTTCGAAATCATATGAATAATCCATACACCAACGTGCACTGGATGCTAGATGCTTTGTGAAACAAGGTGTTTCCCCTTAAGTCACAATGTTGACCTCCGAAGCAATAGTTAAGCCTGGAACATATGACAACCCTGTATTTTTCAATCATGAATTTGGGAAAAAAGCTCTTCTTACAATCTGGTAAATACGATCATTAGTCCAGTTTATGTTTGAAATTAATTTTATCATCCACTGGATTCTTCACTTCAATGGTTACATTTCCAAACTTTTTCAGACTCAGTACCTATTCTCTGTACCATGTAATGGCTGGCTGATGATTTATGTAAAGAGTTTCTCTTTCTTCTTTTGTAATCATTTTTTTCCAATTACAACCGATAACTGAAAACGAACTTCACACTGTAGTAAATGATGATGCAAGGCTCTTGTCAGTGCGCCTAACAGTTTAGTAAAACTAATTAATTTGTGAAGATATTACATAATTTTGTGCATTAAAAATCTACTCTCTAAGTGGCGGCAGGACAAAATACATTGAAAAGTTAATACACAAGCTTCTGGAGCCAGTGGCTCCTACTTCTGGCAGAAGGGTTAAAGGAGAAGGAAGGGGGATTAAGGAAAAGGTCTGGTGACTTTTAGAAAGTGGGGGTAGTTACAGAAAAATTACAGAGAGTCCCAGGTCAGGGATTTTTGCGGACTGCACCAGATGATATTTAAAAGTCTGAGAGCTTGAAGGTAGAAGATAGGGTAATAAGCAAGAAAGAGGTTACTGACAAAACACTATGCAAGAGCAGATAGCTAAGTCTTTTGTACATGGTAGACAGGTGGAGGTTGGGAACAAGCCAAAACAGAGAAGTCAGAGACACAGAATACTAAAACACAGTGAAGAAAGGAGTAGTTACTGAGAAGAAATGCTGATATTAAAGAAATTAATGTAAAGGTGTGTAGTGAGAACCAAGGACATGTTGTAAGTTCAAATCCTGCCTGAGTAGTTCACAGAAACTGGTATTGGGATTCAATCCAGAAGCCACATTTGGTGAAACAGGCACCAAGATTGTGATTGACATGTTGTAGAGCATGGTCTTCACCATGCTATTTTGTGTTGCCAGTATACACCTCGGTCTATGCCCATTCATCCTAACTGATAAACTGGTGATAGAACTGATAAATTGGTGGCAGTCAGGCCAATGTAGCAGGCCGAATAATATTTACACAACAGCTGGAGCACGACGTATCTTTTCACTGATGACCATCCATTTGATAAGTGTATGTTTTGCAATCTACAGGGCTTGTGTAAGAGTTGGTAGAAGCACGTATAGGTCAAGTCTTACAGTGGGGATGGTCACAAGGGGATAAGCTTTCTGATCTTGCATGATGTTTTGCAAGTCTCGCTTGTTGCTATATCTTCTACCTAAGTTAATCTCTCGGCAGTTAAATACATCCAGCGCAGTTCCCAGCAAATCAGTCTTTCCTTCACATCCCGCCCGGGAAGTCTACGCTGACCTGGGATTATAGGTGATTTATCCACAATGCTCCCTGTTTCCTGAACCTCATCAGTCCTTCATCCCTCTTTCTTCCCTGCAACCCTCCTGTCAGGAGGAGGAGGAGGAGGAGGAGGAGGAGGAGGAGGAGGAGCCACTGGTTCCAAAAGCTTGCCCATTTATTTTACTTTCATATGTTTTCTTCTGCTGCCACTTTGCAAAGTAGATTTTTTATCTACCCAATTATACTGTTCAAAGATCTGTCTTCAAAGAGTTTGAATGACATCACATATTACCCCTATTACATACTTCTGTGTGAAACTTTCTTGCTCTACTGTGAGTTACCAAAGAACAACATGCCTTAACAATTTAATAAATGGAAGTAGAAAAAGCAAGACTGCTTTGATATTTTCATCTCTAAAATCTGCCATTATCTGCAATGGACAAGTGCAGAGCATGGGTACTTACAATTTGTAACTCGTGAATTCCAGTTTCAGGTTTTTATAAATAAGCAATTGTGTATCACAGTTTTATGTAACACAGTACAGCTCATGCTAAGATGACAAATATTGTAACTGGTTTTGATGAGAAAAAGTGTACTTAACATCTCCACAAAGCTGAGTAAATTTGTTCTCACCTTCTGGCGTGACACTGACTATAGCTGTTAAACAGCTGATGAAGCATTATCAAGATATGAAGTAAATTTCTTTCATTTAGATGACTGTTCAAATCTAGGAGGAGAAGAAGAAGAAATGTTATAACTGCTTTTGAAAGTATAATATGATTATATCATAGCCAAATGAATCCGATTGTTACCAACTGCAACAGGATCTGGTAATGTGGCTTTTGCCAGCATGTTTATGCATACCTCATCTCTTCCACATTTCCCTATCACTCCCATTCTCTGATCAATGTCAGGTTCAACATGATATGAACTGTGTGACTTATGCCAGGAATTTATCTGAATTTTGAGAGTATGTACGAGTGGTAAAATCTGAACACTGAAATCAATATTGGTGCTACAGCTAAGAAGTAATTGAAAGAGAATATAAAGGTACATTTGACAGGCTGGTATGAAGGTCGCAGCAGATGACTGGTCTCCCAGGCTCATTTGTGTCGAAAAAACAAAGCAATTAAGAGCATAGAAGTAACATAGGAAAGTATATCTTCTAGCTGGGGATTTGTGAAAGTACACTTAAGAAGGCTAAAACATAATGGCTATAGACTGAATGTTTCACTCTGCACCAGTGTGTGTGCGGATATAAAACTTCCTGGCAAATTAAAACTGCGTGCCACAATCAAACTCTGGATTTTTATCTACCACAGACAAGTGCTCTACCAAATGAGCTATCCAGTCACGACTCTTGACATAGCTTGGTTGGCAGGAGATGAGATACTGGCAGAAGACAGACATGTTCCGGTTGCTCATTCAGTACAGTATTTGCCTGCGAAAGGCAAAGGTCCAAAGGTTGAGTCCCTGGGCAGAACACAGTTTTAAACTACCAGGAAGATTCCTAAGGGATGTAGTTGGACATAAACTGATAAAATAAAGCAAGAGAAATAATCAAGACAATAGGTTGGTGGTGCCAAGCAAGTGTCCACTGGAGGTTCTGTAATCTATGGAGATCATTCCTCTCAAAGCTATCCCACCCCAGACCTATTACAATATGTGTGTTAAAAGGGTGGGCAGCACCCACTACTGAGACCAGGGTGTGGCAGAAAGAAAGGGCTAACTACAGCCTAAAAGTAAAGGTAGGTGTGTGTGTGTGTGTGTGTGTGTGTGTGTGTGTGTGTGTGTGTGTGTGTGTGTGTGTGTGTGTGTGTGTGTGTGTGTAGGGGGGAGTGTGTATGTTTAGACACTCCCCCAAACTCAGAATGACAGGATGAGGTGTAACATGCCCGAACCACAACCAACCTGCTCCCAATCGCAAATTCGTTAAAGTGTTGTATTTCAGAACAAACACCACTTACACAGAGAAAATTGAAAAGCAGTTCAACTGTCCACAAATCGTCTGGCAATAGCAGAGGCATGGAGAGCCCAAATGAAGAGGCTTCCTCTGGGATGTGACCTGTCTGTAGGTCGCCACAACCTCAAGATGGAGGTGACCAGTTATGTAACATAAAACTATGGAATAATCTAGTATGATCAAAGCAGAGGCAACATAGTGCAGCCCATTCTCTTGGGAGGAACTGAGGAAGGAGCACCACACAGTAGTGTGTCGAGTTTATTGAAGATGGCAATAACCACCAGGTGGTGATCTATCTTATTTGCACTTGCAAATCGGCACCAGTTAAAGTCAAAGCAAATGTTGGACAAGTAACCGCTCCTCCAACAAAACAGTCAGACATTCCATAACCACATGGCCTGGGACCAAGAGGACAATTTCAGCAGACAGTACGCATAAGGTCAGAGAGAATATCATGAATAATACATAAAGCAGGGTAAAAAAGTAACCTCGATCAATGACCTGGACACTGTTCGTTGAGTCACTACAAATTAAAATGTGGTCGAGGGAGGTTTAGTGCAACATAGTGCTCTGCTAATGGGTACCTGCTCCGCAGAAACACCTGACATTCCCGGTAACAAACATCATTCTCGAACAATGGGAGACGTAAGAGCATGTCCTGTACTATCCACAGTTTTAGAGCCACGAGTGTAAATGAAAGTAGAACCGTGACACTCCTGAAGAACAGAGAGGGATACATATCAAAAGTTCATGTGAGTGACGAACTTAATGTCCTTGACACAGGTCATGCAGGCCAATTCTAACTCGTGGTTTGGGTACTAATGAAAGAAAGGAGGAAAACATGGGGAGCACATACAACCTGTCAGACAGTCCTGAGGTGCACTTCAACTGACGAATCCACACTCTGAAGATGTCAACTGACGAATCCACACTCTGAAGATGTCAACTGACGAATCCACACTCTGACGATGTCAACTGACGAATCCACACTCTGACGATGTCAACTGACGAACCCACACTCTGACGATGTCAACTGACGAACCCACACTCTGACGATGTCAACTGACGAACCCACACTCTGACGATGTCAACTGACGAACCCACACTCTGACGATGTCAACTGACGAACCCACACTCTGACGATGTCAACTGACGAACCCACACTCTGACGATGTCAACTGACGAACCCACACTCTGACGATGTCAACTGACGAACCCACACTCTGACGATGTCAACTGACGAACCCACACTCTGACGATGTCAACTGACGAACCCACACTCTGACGATGTCAACTGACGAACCCACACTCTGACGATGTCAACTGACGAACCCACACTCTGACGATGTCAACTGACGAACCCACACTCTGACGATGTCAACTGACGAACCCACACTCTGACGATGTCAACTGACGAACCCACACTCTGACGATGTCAACTGACGAACCCACACTCTGACGATGTCAACTGACGAACCCACACTCTGACGATGTCAACTGACGAACCCACACTCTGACGATGTCAACTGACGAACCCACACTCTGACGATGTCAACTGACGAACCCACACTCTGACGATGTCAACTGACGAACCCACACTCTGACGATGTCAACTGACGAACCCACACTCTGACGATGTCAACTGACGAACCCACACTCTGACGATGTCAACTGACGAACCCACACTCTGACGATGTCAACTGACGAACCCACACTCTGACGATGTCAACTGACGAACCCACACTCTGACGATGTCAACTGACGAACCCACACTCTGACGATGTCAACTGACGAACCCACACTCTGACGATGTCAACTGACGAACCCACACTCTGACGATGTCAACTGACGAACCCACACTCTGACGATGTCAACTGACGAACCCACACTCTGACGATGTCAACTGACGAACCCACACTCTGACGATGTCAACTGACGAACCCACACTCTGACGATGTCAACTGACGAACCCACACTCTGACGATGTCAACTGACGAACCCACACTCTGACGATGTCAACTGACGAACCCACACTCTGACGATGTCAACTGACGAACCCACACTCTGACGATGTCAACTGACGAACCCACACTCTGACGATGTCAACTGACGAACCCACACTCTGACGATGTCAACTGACGAACCCACACTCTGACGATGTCAACTGACGAACCCACACTCTGACGATGTCAACTGACGAACCCACACTCTGACGATGTCAACTGACGAACCCACACTCTGACGATGTCAACTGACGAACCCACACTCTGACGATGTCAACTGACGAACCCACACTCTGACGATGTCAACTGACGAACCCACACTCTGACGATGTCAACTGACGAACCCACACTCTGACGATGTCAACTGACGAACCCACACTCTGACGATGTCAACTGACGAACCCACACTCTGACGATGTCAACTGACGAACCCACACTCTGACGATGTCAACTGACGAACCCACACTCTGACGATGTCAACTGACGAACCCACACTCTGACGATGTCAACTGACGAACCCACACTCTGACGATGTCAACTGACGAACCCACACTCTGACGATGTCAACTGACGAACCCACACTCTGACGATGTCAACTGACGAACCCACACTCTGACGATGTCAACTGACGAACCCACACTCTGACGATGTCAACTGACGAACCCACACTCTGACGATGTCAACTGACGAACCCACACTCTGACGATGTCAACTGACGAACCCACACTCTGACGATGTCAACTGACGAACCCACACTCTGACGATGTCAACTGACGAACCCACACTCTGACGATGTCAACTGACGAACCCACACTCTGACGATGTCAACTGACGAACCCACACTCTGACGATGTCAACTGACGAACCCACACTCTGACGATGTCAACTGACGAACCCACACTCTGACGATGTCAACTGACGAACCCACACTCTGACGATGTCAACTGACGAACCCACACTCTGACGATGTCAACTGACGAACCCACACTCTGACGATGTCAACTGACGAACCCACACTCTGACGATGTCAACTGACGAACCCACACTCTGACGATGTCAACTGACGAACCCACACTCTGACGATGTCAACTGACGAACCCACACTCTGACGATGTCAACTGACGAACCCACACTCTGACGATGTCAACTGACGAACCCACACTCTGACGATGTCAACTGACGAACCCACACTCTGACGATGTCAACTGACGAACCCACACTCTGACGATGTCAACTGACGAACCCACACTCTGACGATGTCAACTGACGAACCCACACTCTGACGATGTCAACTGACGAACCCACACTCTGACGATGTCAACTGACGAACCCACACTCTGACGATGTCAACTGACGAACCCACACTCTGACGATGTCAACTGACGAACCCACACTCTGACGATGTCAACTGACGAACCCACACTCTGACGATGTCAACTGACGAACCCACACTCTGACGATGTCAACTGACGAACCCACACTCTGACGATGTCAACTGACGAACCCACACTCTGACGATGTCAACTGACGAACCCACACTCTGACGATGTCAACTGACGAACCCACACTCTGACGATGTCAACTGACGAACCCACACTCTGACGATGTCAACTGACGAACCCACACTCTGACGATGTCAACTGACGAACCCACACTCTGACGATGTCAACTGACGAACCCACACTCTGACGATGTCAACTGACGAACCCACACTCTGACGATGTCAACTGACGAACCCACACTCAGACGATGTCAACTGACGAACCCACACTCAGACGATGTCAACTGACGAACCCACACTCAGACGATGTCAACTGACGAACCCACACTCAGACGATGTCAACTGACGAACCCACACTCAGACGATGTCAACTGACGAACCCACACTCAGACGATGTCAACTGACGAACCCACACTCAGACGATGTCAACTGACGAACCCACACTCAGACGATGTCAACTGACGAACCCACACTCAGACGATGTCAACTGACGAACCCACACTCAGACGATGTCAACTGACGAACCCACACTCAGACGATGTCAACTGACGAACCCACACTCAGACGATGTCAACTGACGAACCCACACTCAGACGATGTCAACTGACGAACCCACACTCAGACGATGTCAACTGACGAACCCACACTCAGACGATGTCAACTGACGAACCCACACTCAGACGATGTCAACTGACGAACCCACACTCTGACGATGTCAACTGACGAACCCACACTCTGACGATGTCAACTGACGAACCCACACTCTGACGATGTCAACTGACGAACCCACACTCTGACGATGTCAACTGACGAACCCACACTCTGACGATGTCAACTGACGAACCCACACTCTGACGATGTCAACTGACGAACCCACACTCTGACGATGTCAACTGACGAACCCACACTCTGACGATGTCAACTGACGAACCCACACTCTGACGATGTCAACTGACGAACCCACACTCTGACGATGTCAACTGACGAACCCACACTCTGACGATGTCAACTGACGAACCCACACTCTGACGATGTCAACTGACGAACCCACACTCTGACGATGTCAACTGACGAACCCACACTCTGACGATGTCAACTGACGAACCCACACTCTGACGATGTCAACTGACGAACCCACACTCTGACGATGTCAACTGACGAACCCACACTCTGACGATGTCAACTGACGAACCCACACTCTGACGATGTCAACTGACGAACCCACACTCTGACGATGTCAACTGACGAACCCACACTCTGACGATGTCAACTGACGAACCCACACTCTGACGATGTCAACTGACGAACCCACACTCTGACGATGTCAACTGACGAACCCACACTCTGACGATGTCAACTGACGAACCCACACTCTGACGATGTCAACTGACGAACCCACACTCTGACGATGTCAACTGACGAACCCACACTCTGACGATGTCAACTGACGAACCCACACTCTGACGATGTCAACTGACGAACCCACACTCTGACGATGTCAACTGACGAACCCACACTCTGACGATGTCAACTGACGAACCCACACTCTGACGATGTCAACTGACGAACCCACACTCTGACGATGTCAACTGACGAACCCACACTCTGACGATGTCAACTGACGAACCCACACTCTGACGATGTCAACTGACGAACCCACACTCTGACGATGTCAACTGACGAACCCACACTCTGACGATGTCAACTGACGAACCCACACTCTGACGATGTCAACTGACGAACCCACACTCTGACGATGTCAACTGACGAACCCACACTCTGACGATGTCAACTGACGAACCCACACTCTGACGATGTCAACTGACGAACCCACACTCTGACGATGTCAACTGACGAACCCACACTCTGACGATGTCAACTGACGAACCCACACTCTGACGATGTCAACTGACGAACCCACACTCTGACGATGTCAACTGACGAACCCACACTCTGACGATGTCAACTGACGAACCCACACTCTGACGATGTCAACTGACGAACCCACACTCTGACGATGTCAACTGACGAACCCACACTCTGACGATGTCAACTGACGAACCCACACTCTGAAGATGTCAACTGACGAACCCACACTCTGAAGATGTCAACTGACGAACCCACACTCTGAAGATGTCAACTGACGAACCCACACTCTGAAGATGTCAACTGACGAACCCACACTCTGAAGATGTCAACTGACGAACCCACACTCTGAAGATGTCAACTGACGAACCCACACTCTGAAGATGTCAACTGACGAACCCACACTCTGAAGATGTCAACTGACGAACCCACACTCTGAAGATGTCAACTGACGAACCCACACTCTGAAGATGTCAACTGACGAACCCACACTCTGAAGATGTCAACTGACGAACCCACACTCTGAAGATGTCAACTGACGAACCCACACTCTGAAGATGTCAACTGACGAACCCACACTCTGAAGATGTCAACTGACGAACCCACACTCTGAAGATGTAAACTGACGAACCCACACTCTGAAGATGTAAACTGACGAACCCACACTCTGAAGATGTAAACTGACGAACCCACACTCTGAAGATGTAAACTGACGAACCCACACTCTGAAGATGTAAACTGACGAACCCACACTCTGAAGATGTAAACTGACGAACCCACACTCTGAAGATGTAAACTGACGAACCCACACTCTGAAGATGTAAACTGACGAACCCACACTCTGAAGATGTAAACTGACGAACCCACACTCTGAAGATGTAAACTGACGAACCCACACTCTGAAGATGTAAACTGACGAACCCACACTCTGAAGATGTAAACTGACGAACCCACACTCTGAAGATGTAAACTGACGAACCCACACTCTGAAGATGTAAACTGACGAACCCACACTCTGAAGATGTAAACTGACGAACCCACACTCTGAAGATGTAAACTGACGAACCCACACTCTGAAGATGTAAACTGACGAACCCACACTCTGAAGATGTAAACTGACGAACCCACACTCTGAAGATGTAAACTGACGAACCCACACTCTGAAGATGTAAACTGACGAACCCACACTCTGAAGATGTAAACTGACGAACCCACACTCTGAAGATGTAAACTGACGAACCCACACTCTGAAGATGTAAACTGACGAACCCACACTCTGAAGATGTAAACTGACGAACCCACACTCTGAAGATGTAAACTGACGAACCCACACTCTGAAGATGTAAACTGACGAACCCACACTCTGAAGATGTAAACTGACGAACCCACACTCTGAAGATGTAAACTGACGAACCCACACTCTGAAGATGTAAACTGACGAACCCACACTCTGAAGATGTAAACTGACGAACCCACACTCTGAAGATGTAAACTGACGAACCCACACTCTGAAGATGTAAACTGACGAACCCACACTCTGAAGATGTCAACTGACGAACCCACACTCTGAAGATGTCAACTGACGAACCCACACTCTGAAGATGTCAACTGACGAACCCACACTCTGAAGATGTCAACTGATATACTGGATGATTAGGAAATTGTCCGAAGGTAACTGTGTAAGTGAGCTACAGTTGGTACTGTCTAAACTGTGGCTCACATTTCTGCCAAAGAATACATCAGACCATAATTTCATTGTATATCAATGCAAATAACGTGCATTTTTGATAATTTTTGAAAGCCATAATTGTTCTTTGCATAATCTAAAGGCAAACTGTAGTACATCCGCATTTGCAATTTAGCTCTTGAATACTGGTACTGATACTGGTACCAGAGGTACCACAAGTACTATTGTCTCCTGTGAATTCTGTCTCGTCTGCAGACAATACTGGCTCTGTCAGTCTTCGTCCACTGTGAGTGGCATATCAATGGTAGATCTAGGTGTCCTGCACAGGGTGAGACAGAATCAGGGATGACTCAGGATGTTTTACTGATTCCTATTTCATCTTCATCTACATCCTCTTCCATTTCCAGCTCATATAATATTAGGTACAAAAAGCTGGTTGCAACCTGAAATTGATGGTAGTGCGATTTTTAGGGAAAATTTCAATGTATATCAAAAGGATAGGCAAATGGGAAATGGAGGTGGTGTATGTATTTGTCACAGTAGACAGGACACTCAAATCCATGAAGATAGAAGTGAAGCTGCATGTGAGTGTTTGAACAAAACACAGTATCAGGGATGGGCATAAAATGATACTTTGGATCCTTCTATTGTCCGCCAGACTTGTCTCTCGATGTAACCGAATATGTTGGAGAATAATCGACTTAGCCAACAATTAATTGGGAAAATTACAGTCTTGTTAGTGGAGCGTGTGATAAGACATCATGTGAATCTTTACTAAAATATCATCTCAACTGTTTGTCTAAAAGAAGCTAGTTTTATTTTGTACATGATGTATTCTATTTCAGGCTGAAATCCATAAAAAGAAATTATTTAATTTTCGTTGTTACAATCAATGTGTACTAGCTCTGAATGTGTAGTTGAAATTTTCTTCTTTTAGAAACATTTGAAATTACGAAATATTTGGCACACTTAAAATTTTTATTATTAATTACACAAATCAGTGCAATTAATTACACAAATCAGTGCAATTTATTACATTTATTTCTGTATTCATTTACAAAATAATTATAGAAATTAATAGAAAATCATTTGACAAGAAAATTGGTACTCTCTCTGGAATACTGTTAGTACTGCAGAATGGAGTAAGTAGTAGGCATGCCTCTGATGTGATTGGACGTGTTTTTATTTTTGGCAATAACAATGTAAATTTCGGTTTTTTTGAAATGGAAGTTGTAAAGACAGAGTGGTAGAAAAATGTGAGAATAAAAATTAACATAAAAACAGAAATTACTGCTCAGGCAATTTTCAGAAGTTATTACATCACTTGGAACCATGAGAACCTATAATGTCAAAGATTTCAGCTTCAACAATCAGTCCCTAGAAGTGATGAACTGGGGCCAACTAGGACAAAAGGAGATTAGATTAGATTAATACTTGTTCCATAGATAATGAATACGACACTTCATAATGATGTGGAACGTGTCAGGTTAATAAAAGATGTCTGTACAAGATATTGCATTACACAAAATATTGCATGACACTAATGTTTAAGCTAGGGTTTTTTTTCCTTAATTTATATCTAAAAATTCAGCCAGTGAGTAGGAGGAGTTGTCATCCAGAAATTCTTTTAATTTATTTTTAAATGTTGGTTGACTATCTGTCAGGCTTTTGATGCTGTTTGGTAGGTGACCAAAGACTTTTGTGGCAGCATAATTTACCCCCTTCTGTGGCAAAGTCAGATTTAACCCTGCATAGTGAAGATCACCCTTTCTCCTGGTGTTATAGCTATGCACACTGCTATTACTTTTGAACTGGGCTGGATTATTAACAACAAATTTCATAAGTGAATATATATACTGTGAGGATCCCTATATCCTTAAATAGATGTCTGCAGGATGACCGTGGGTGGGCTCCAGCAATTATTCTGATTACACGTTTTTGAGCAATGAATACTTTTCTACGCAACGATGAATTACCCCAGAATATGATACCATATGAAAGCAGTGAATGAAAGTAGGCATAGTAAGCTAATTTACTGAGATTCTTATCACCAAAACTTGCAATAACCCTAATAGCATACGTAGCCGAACTCAGACGTTTCAGCAGACCATCAATGTGTTGCTTCCAGTTTAACCTCTCATCAATGGACACACCTAAAAATTTTGAAAATTCTACCTTAGCTACAGACTTCTGTTCAAAGTCTATATTTATTACTGGAGTTGTGCATTTACTGTACGGAACTGTATATACTGTAAATAAAATAGAAAGAAACTTCCACATGGGAAAAATATATTAAAAACAAAGATTCCAAGACTTACCAAGCGGGAAAGCGCCGGCAGACAGGCACATGAACAAAACACACAAACACACACACAGAATTACTAGCTTTCGCAACCGATGGTTGCTTCTTCAGGAAGGAGAGGGAAAGACGAAAGGATGTGGGTTTTAAGGGAGAGGGTAAGGAGTCATTCCAATCCCGGGAGCGGAAAGACTTCCCTTAGGGGAAAAAAAGGACAGGTGTACACTCGTGCGACACACACACACACACACACACACACACACACACACACACACACACACACACACACACACACACATCCGCACATACACAGTCAAATGTCTGCTTGTGTCTGTGTATGTGCAGATGGATGTGTGTGTGTGTGTGTGTGTGTGTGTGTGTGTGTGTGTGTGTGTGTGGGCGCGCGCGAGAGAGAGTGTACACCTGTCCTTTTTTTCCCCTAAGGGAAGTCTTTCCGCTCCCGGGATTGGAATGACTCCTTACCCTCTCCCTTAAAACCCACATCCTTTCGTCTTTCCCTCTCCTTCCTGAAGAAGCAACCATCGGTTGCGAAAGCTAGTAATTCTGTGTGCGTGTTTGTGTGTTTTGTTCATGTGCCTGTCTGCCGGCGCTTTCCCGCTTGGTAAGTCTTGGAATCTTTGTTTTTAATATACTGTATATACTGTGTTTTATCAAAATTTAAAGAGTCCGTTTGCTGAGAGCCACTTAATAATTTTGTGAAAAACATCATTTACAATTACATCACTTAGTTCTTTGTTTTTGGATGTTATTACTATACTTGTATCATCAGCAAAAAGAACTAACTTTGCATCTTCATCAATATGGAATGGTAAGTCATTAACGTATATCAAGAACAGTAAAGGACCTAAGACCGAACCCTGTGGGACCCCGTGCTTGATAGCCCCCCCAGTTTGAGGAATCAGCTGTTGAAATAAGTGGTTCATGTAATGTTAATACAACTTTCTGCATTCTTCCAGTTAAGTATGAATTAAACCATTTGTACACTGCCCCCTCAAACCATAATGATTTAGCTTATCTAAAAGAATTCCATGATTTACACAGTCAAAGGCCTTTGAGAGATCACAAAAAATACCAATGGGTGATGTCCGGTTATTCAGAGCATTTAATATATATTTGATCAGTGAAAGCATATATAGCATTTTCTGTTGAAAAGCCTTTCTGAAAACCAAACTGACATTTTGTTAGTACTTTATTTTTACAAATATGGGAGGCTACTCTTGAATACATTACTTTCTCAAAAATTTTTGATAGAGCTGTCAGAAGAGAGATTGGGCAATAGTTGTTGACATCCGACGTATCCCCCTTTTTATGCAATGGTTTTACAATGGCATATTTCAGTCTATCGGGGAAAACATCCTGCTCAAAAGAGCTATTACATACGTGGCTGAGAATCCTACTTATCTGTATCTTATCTGTATCTTGCTGGAAATGCCATCAATTCTGTAAGAGCTTTTACTTTTCAGTGAGTTTATTATTTTACTGATTTCAGAGGGAGAGGTTCGTGGAAATACAGTTGTTTCAAACTGCACAGGTATGGATGGCCTCTTCTATTAGAAGCCTTGCCTCTTCTAGTGAAGATCTAGATCCTACTTTCTCCACAACATTTAAACAATTATTATTGAAAATATTTCCAATTTCAGATTGTTTGTTAGTACACTTGTCATTCAGCTTTATGGCACTAAAGTCTTCCTGTGCTCTTGGTTGCCCTGTTTCCCTTTCAATAATATTCCAAATTGCTTTAATTTTATTATCAGAGTTACTGATCTCAGACATGATACACATGCTTCTGGACTTTTTAATAACTTTTCTTAGTACCACACAATAGTTTTTATAATATTGAACAATTTCGGGGTCAGTACTCCCTCTTGCTGTTAGATACAGTTCTCTTTTACAGTTGCAAAATATTCTTCTCCTTTAGTTAGCCAAGGTTTTTTATATGTTTTCTTGGAATTATTTTTCACTGTTTTCTTGGGAAAACAATTTTCAAATACCCTTAAAAATGTATCGTGAAATAAGTTATATTTCAAGTTTGCATCGGGTTCCATATACACTTCATCCCAGACTAGCTCCTTTAGTCTTTCCCTAAAGTTTGCAGTATTTATATTGTTAATTGAACGCACTGCTTTGAAATTCTGATTTGATATACTGCATGGAGCTATGCCATGTACTGTAACTAGCTGTGCACCATGATCTGAAAGACCATTCTCAACAGGATAAGCATTTATGTCCTTAAACTTATCTTGGTCTATAAAAAAGTTATCTATCAATGTCCTGCTGTTCTTTGTTATCCGAATAGGAAAATCAATGACGGAGCTCAAATTGAAAGAGCTGAGTAATACTACAAGGTCATTCTTCCTATTACACTCTTTCAGGGAATCAACATTGAAATCCCCATAAACGATAATTTGCTTCCCTCCGTCTGATAGATAGCACAACAAAGCATCCAAGTTTTCTAGAAATAGCTAGAAATTCCCTGAGGGGGACCTATACACTGTTACAATTATGAAAGTGCCATCATTTAGTTTTAGTTCAGTGGCACATGCTTCCATATGTTGTTATACACAAAAATTTTTAGTTTCTAAATGTTTTGTGCTGTGGAAGCTTTTGACATATATGGCAACTCCTCCTCTCATCATATTATCTCTACTTACATGTGCAGCTAATTTGTACCCATTGATGCTAACCTTTTGCATATCAGTGACAATGTGATGCTCAGACAGGCATTGTACATCTATTACATTCTCAGTTTCTATATCTTCTAAACAAAGCAGAAGCTCATCAATTTTATTCTTCAATCCCCTAATATTTTGATGAAATATACTAACATTTTTCATTTTACTTTTGTGAGTATCTTGAACTTTTTTAACATCTTTAGTACTTGCCTGGCTGAGTTTCCCACTGGACACTGATCTTACACTAAAAAAGAGTTACCACCATGAGATGTAGTTCCTCCCCCCTTTAAATTTCCTGCTATCAGCCCAGCCAGTTTACCCTTCCCCTTCTTGTTGAGGTGTAGACCATTTCTAGTATAGTCCCACCTACAGAGTGAATCAACAGGAACCACACCAATGTGTGACCCTGCATCAGATCCAAGTAGCCATTCCAACTCCAAATTAACTCTCCTGACAGAAGAGCTCAAATGAGGCTGGTCGTGGCGCTCCAGAACTGACACAAACCCAACACTGGTATGACTCGATGCCGATGCAATATTTGCCAGGTCACACTCTATGCTGTAGCCCGGATCTCTGTCAATACTGTTGCCCGGCCCACCCACATTAACCACGGTATCTTCCTTAGTAAAGCCTCTACATAGTGAACCTAAATCCTCTGTAACCTGCCCCAGTCCAGCACTAGGTTTGAAAAAACTTGTGACCTGATATTCTGACTCTAATTCATCCTGCAGAAGTTGGCCCACACACCTAGCATGCGAACTACCTAGCAACAAGACTTTCTTTCTCTTTGCACACTTCCCTACCTTCTTATTCAATTTGCTGCTGAAAGCCTGTTGAGCCCTGTCTACATCTACTTCTGTGAGAGGCTCATCAGTTTCCGACTGAGACAACAGGTCAAACCTATTTTGTACATTAATAACAAAAATGTCAGAAGAATTTCTTGGCCTGTTCCTTTTGCCTGTTGCCACTTCCCACCCCTGTTTACCCTTCTCCCCCCTTAACCTGCACAGTTCTCGTCTAGCCTCATCTAACTCAGCCTGAAGGGCAGCAATTTTCCCCTCCTGTTCCACAATCTTTTTATCTCTACTGCACAGCCTACAGAACCACTGATGAGTCTCGCTCATTTTCCCAATTCCCACGCCACTACAATCTCCCCAATGAAAAAAGTTACTACATCCATCACACCAGATCCCGGAGCTAACGATTCTATGGCACGTTAGGCACTTTACACTCATGGTACAAATCGATTTTAGTGACAGAAAGACAATTAAGTTACCGGAAAACAATGAAGATAAGTAAGAAGTTTATCAATAAATCTTACTCCTCTCTAAGCTTATTAAAACAGTTAATTTTGAAGTCAGTGACAATCTACAAAAGATGTGAGGAAGGGGTAGATTACATTGGCACTTCACTAACAATGGAATTGGATCTAATGGCAATAAATTGACCTGACCTCTTTGAAGATGTCCACACTGAAACTGGTATCACTGACTATGACACGGTTGCGGTAACAATAACAATAATTACCAAAGTGCGAAGGACAACTAAACCAAGCAGAAGGATACGTATGGTCAGTAAACTAGATTAAAAAAAAAAAAAAAAAAAATCAGCTGTGTCAGACTTTCAACACAGGGCAGGAGCATGTAGAGAAATTATGGCTCAAGTTTCAAAGAACAGTCAACAATGCACTGGATGGGGTAGAACAGTTCATATTGGGAGAAGGAGCCTCCATGGTATACAGTCACTGTAAAAAAAAAATTCTGAAGACGCAGAGATTACTGCACAATTGGTGTAAAACAAAGTGTAGGGCTATACCGTATTTACTGGAACCTAGGCCGCACTCAAATCTAAGTCACACCCGAAAAATGAGACTCGAAATCGAGGAAAAAAAATTTTCCCGAATCTAAGCCACACCTGAAATTTGAGACTCTAAATTCAAGGGGGGGAGAAAAGTTTTCAGCCGCACCTCCAAATCGAAACAAAGTTGGTCCATTGTAATATGAGACACAATTTAGGTGGAATGAATGACGATAGAGCTACAGTAGTTTGGTTCGAGTCGTAAACTTAGAAGTAAGCTTTACCAGGTAGCCATTGCTGTATGTCAGGCGCTGTAACATTACAGGACATATTGGGACATATTGAAGTATTCGATACTGTAGACTTTTAGGGGATGTCGATACAGATATGCAAAATGTAAAGGGAAACTTTGGTTATGTTTAAATATTGTACTGTGTCAATATTAGGACATTTTGCATAGAAAGAACAAAAATAGAATTAAAGTAAATATATATTAGTGTTAGTAACCTATTTTCATTCAATTTTGTAATTATATTTCATTTTGTAAAAGAAAGACTCTGTTTGCTGTAGCTCTGATTAATTGTATAAATTATCAGTTTTGAGCTAAATTATTTCGTGTAATATGGACAAGATACTTTTAAAAACTCGCCAGCTAAAGAGAAAGTCTGAAAATGAACGTTTAATGCGCACTTCTGGAACTTTCTATGGAGAAATTCTATATTATGATCACAAAAATACTAAAACTTGTGAAAACTGTTTCATAACCTAATTTCGAAAGACAATTTGTATCAAGAAATATTGCTAAAAAGATCTGTTTGCGTTTTGAAACACGATTTAAATCATTTTACATATAAATAGTTGTTCTAAATCACTCAAGAAATATCCAGAATCAAATGTCAAGATATTTCTGGAAACATCGGTACAAATCTGGTGAAGGTTATCCAGAAGCTGGTAGAAAAATGTTATAAAATCTATTTGGAAATTATGCTTGTAAGAATTTATATTTACTGATCCTTTTACTTACTTTAATCTGTACTAAAATTCTGTAATGTCTAATTTAGTTTTAAGTCGTGAATTGCTATCGTATTGTAAACAAAACATTGTCAAAGACTCTCATTGTTTGGAAAGATATTAATACACCTAGGAGTTGTCAGTTGCCAGTTCAGTTCGGATATGCAGTGCGGTTAGCTCGGAGAGTCAGTTGTCGAGTCTGTGAAGTCTGTCAGTTCTGTTTGTAAATGAAAGTCTGTAATGAAGAATTACTTGTTGTCGTCAAGATGAACTCAAGACCTTTTGCACGAAGCAGACACCACCTAATGCAACGTTTTAATTTGGTGTTGAGGAGCTGAAATGTTATAATTTGGTTGAGGAAGCTGAAATGTTATAATTTGGTTGAGGAAGCTGAAATGTTATAATTTGGTGGAGGAAGCTGAAATGTTATAATTTGGTGGAGGAAGCAGAGGATTTGACGACCACCCAGTGATTCTTCAAAATAAAATACGTCTCTTCTGGGATCACAAGAAGAAAATACGTCTGTTTTGGGACCACAAGAAGAGGATATACGACGGACCAGTCATTCTTCAGAAGTAAATACGTCGATTCTGGGGTCACAAGAAGAGGAGTGAATCAACCGAGCGAAACCATCCTGGAATTGAAGAAATTTCGCAAAACACGGACACCAACGACCGCTGACGGACACTAAGATAAGTGATAAGTACCTGCTTCCTAAAATAATGGAAAAAGACGCAGATTTCAGTATTGACAGGGGTGTAGCAAGTACACCTATTAGGGAAAGTGCTTCTGACAGTGTAGGAATGTTGGAAATGTTAAAACAAATGTTTTCAGAGTTAAACTCGAAGATGGACGATTCTCGTGCCGAATTACGTCAACAAATTGAACAGACACAACAACAGATGGACAGGTCGATTTCGAAGGCTGTGTGTGATTTAAAATCAGAAATAAATTCAAATACAGAACAGATTGCTCACACTAATCAGGTTCTAAGAATGGTGAATTACTTTTGAGTCAAACCAAAAAACTTAGTTGTCGTGTGGACACGGTTGAGAGCAAAATTTCTGTCCTTGAAACTGATTTAAGTAACGAAATTTCAAATAACCAGTCAAAACTTAAAAAAGTTGTTGATTTTGTAAATGAGGAAAATTCTCAATTGAGAAATAAATTTGACCAGACAAAACGATTTTTTGAAAGCGAAATTGAATCTTTCAAATCTGATTCTGACAAAAAGGTCACAGAAATTTGTAGTAGAGTAGGTAATGTCGAAAAAACTGTAGACAGAAAATTTGTAGAAATACAAGAAACTATGTTGCAAAAAGGTTTTAGTAATAGTTGTAATGGGGTATGGGGAAATTTTCCCATTAAAACTTATCCCGGTGACAAGAATATACACCCAAAAGACTTCATGCAATTCCGCAAGGAGCAGTTCACGTCCATAATGACAGATAGTGTTAAGATAAAATTTGTAAAGAAATCACTTGATGGTGAGGCGCTTTCGTGGGCCAATCAGAATTGTTCCGCGGAAATGTCCTTTGAAGATTTCGAAAAATGTTTTCTAACCAAATTTTGGTCTGAAACTGAGCAAGCTCGAATCAAAAGTGAATTCTTGAATGGTCCTAGTTACAGAGAATCTGATGGGTCAATGAAAGCCTATTGTGAGAAACAGTTGCAAAAATTAGTGCATCTGGATAAGCCATTTGATGAGCTAACTCAAATTGATGCACTAAAACGGAGACTTCCGAAAAGAGTACAATGGGGTTTAGTATATGGTCCAGATGAGTCCATAGAACAATTCTTGAAATATGTGGACAAACTTGATAGAGCCTTTGAACAAAACAACAGATTTAATGACTTTGTAGGTTCATCACACAGAGGGTGGGAACCGAACCGTGGAAAGAACAACAATAATAGTGAACGAAGAAACTTTAACAACAACAGGGATAATTATAATAGCAATGACAGATGAAATTTTGGTAGAATTGATCAGCACTTTAATTCAAACAGAGAATGGGAAAATCGAAACAGGTCCTGGGGTAATGACACGAGAGAAGGTAACCCAAGGCAGGGAAAAGACAGACATAGGCCTTTAAACGACTAAATGCTCCACTGGGAGTCTGTCAGTTTGGGGCAAGGAATTTTCAAAATCAGGCTAATTTCACCCGGAACAGACAGCACTATAATCAGAGACCTAACCAGTATAGACAGTATGCTTATGATCGATCCGTAGATAGAGGTAATGAAAAAATTAAATTTGACAGGAAATTTTGTAATGTCATCAGAGAAAATACTAGAAACAACTGTAATAGGAACCAGGCTACCTTTGATGAAGTAGGCTTAGAAGATGATATAATTGCAAATTTATATAATCAAGAAGAAGCACCTAATGCTGAAATGAAAGGTAAGGATAACTTTGATAATTTTGGATTGTACAAACTTATGTGTGGTGATGTTTTAGATGTAAGTTGTCATAATGATGTTCGTACTGAAGTTTCTGGAAAGTCTGATATTCATGTGGATGTGGTTGGTGAAGATGGTGTTGTGAGTAATGTTGGTGATACTAGTAGTGTTTGTAGTGTAAGCTCAGGCAATGATGATGATAATGTTGATGTTAAGGCTAATGGTGATTATGTACTAGAAGATTTTGATGGTGAATTGGATGGAATAGTTTATGTTGCAGTTAAGGAGGATGTTATAAGCAATAGTGTTGAGAATAGTTGTGCCAGGAACTCTAACTACATTCCACATGAGAATCAGATTGTGCCAGTTCAGCTTAGTAATACATCAGGAGACAGGGGGGTTGATTGTGCTGATGCATCTGAGATTATTTTGAAGTCTGTTTGGGACAAATTTAAAGATTACAGTGATGACAATGATGTTAAGATCAAATTAAGGGAAATTTGTGAACCAGTTTCTGCTTTTAAGCCTAATGAAATCATCAAACGGGGTACTAGTCAGGATGTGTGTGAGGTAAATAGTAATCCAGACATTCCAGTAAATTTCAGTAGACCTAGAAGTTTGAAGAAAGTATTGCCTAATAAAGAAAACCTAAATATGGAACAGAGGTATGATGAGATAGCAGAAGATCTTTTGTGTGAAGAACAGGGAGAATGGGAAAACACCACTATTGGTAGTCCATACATCAAAATTAAAGCTGCAGGTTGGGAAGGGTATTGTTTGATTGACACAGGGAGTCCAATTAGTGCTATTTCAAGCAAATTAAGAGATATAATTAAGCATGATCCTGACTTTGTTTAATTACCAGTTGTTGGAATAAAAATTAGAGGCATTACCGGCAAACTGAGCAAAATTGTTAATAGACAGGTGTTGTTGTCCTTCAGTATAAATGATGTACAGTTTACTCAAGGATGTCTTGTAATAAGTGACCTAAATGAGAATGTACTGTTGGGTATGGACTGGATATTAAAAGCTAATGCAGCATTTGATTGGGAAAAGAGTTTGTTTACCTTTATTGATCCTAAGACGAGAGTATGTTCCAGTACTGACATGTCGGTTCAAAACTGTGCTGATAAGGGAACTGAAATTAGGGACGTTACATTTTCTAAAGACAGTGGTTATTGTGTAGAGGAAATTACTGAGGATTATGATGATGGAGAATATGGGGATACAGTTCAAGAAAAATTACGGGAATCAGATAATTTGAACCAAGAACAGAAGGTAGAGTTAGAAAGATTATTGTGGAATTACTGTGATGTTTTTGTTGATAGACCTGGCAGAGTAAAAAATTATCAATGTAAACTCAGATTAAAACCACATGAGCCATTCTTTATAAAACCTTATAGTGTACCCATTGTAAAGAGAAAAGATGTAGAAAAGGAACTTCAAAAGATGGAAGAGTGGGGCATCATTGAGAGAAGTAAGAGCCAATACAATAATCCTTTGGTAGTGGTTGCAAAACGTGATGGCAGTGTCAGGCTTGTACTAGATTCAAGACACCTAAATAAGTATCTGGAAAGAGAGACCGATCATCCCGAGAATATAGACGAACTACTTCATAAATTTGAAAGAATGAAATACATGACCAGTTTAGATCTCACATCAGGATTTCACCAAGTAGAATTAAAAAATGATTCCAGAAAGTATACTGCCTTTTTGTATGGGAGAAGATGTTACCAGTATTGTGTGGCACCATTTGGGCTGAATGTCTCAGTAGCCGAATTCATTAGAGCACTTGACTTTGTTTTGGGAAAAGATCTTTTATCAAAATTAACTGTGTATGTAGATGACATTTTGATCACTGGAGAAACTTGGGAAGAACATGTTAATACTTTGAGGGAGGTTTGCAATAGATTAAGGAAAGGGGGAATGTCACTTAAATTATCTAAATGTAAGTTTGGTATGAAAAAATTGAAGTTTCTGGGGCAGAGTATTTCTGAGGAAGGTATTTTGCCAGATCCTGAAAAACTCGAGGCAATTGCAAAATTCCCAATTCCAAAAACCAAGAAACAACTAAAGTCATTTTTCGGGATGTGCGGTTACTACAGAAAGTTCATTAGTACCCAAGCTCTAAATGCTCCAAGTCTTAACAGATTGCTGAAGAAAAACGCAATGTGGGTTTGGGATCAGGAATGTGAAGCAGCTTTTGAAGAAATAAAAACACAGTTATGTAACAGTCAAATTTTGTACCGTCCTGATTTAAGTTTACCTTTCTGCATTATGGCAGATAGTAGTGATTATGGCTTAGGTGCTCACCTTTTCCAAGAAGTAAATATAAATTGGAAAATAGAACACAGGTCTATTGCTTTTGCTAGTCGAACCTTGAAAAAACATGAGAGGCAATACACTGTTACCGAGAAAGAGCTTTTGGCCATTTACTGGGCATTTTCTAAATTCAGAAATTATTTATTGGGAAACCAGGTAGTTGTCTACACAGACCATAAGGCATTAATTTATATTCAAGAATGTGGGTTGCATCATGGAAGGATTACCAGGTGGGCACTCTTGTTACAACAATTTAATTACTCAATAAAATATCTTAGAGGACCCGATAATGTAGTTGCTGATGCTGTATCTAGACTACCTGTGGGGGGTGACTTTGAAGATGACAGTGGGGAATGTGAAAAAGAATTCAAAATTATGTATTTAAGAGGGGTGGACAATGAACAAGAAATCAGAGACATTTGTAATGACATCCGACGGAATCAGAACCACGATGAGAACTGTAAACTGGTCAAAAGTTATTTAGGGAAAAAGAGACATGAAAAAGTGGGAGATTATTACAAAATCTACAAGGGGATTCTCTTCAAGAGAAACAGTGTAGATAGCGATGTATGGAAATTATGTTGGCCTGAACAGTACATCAATGTACTCATCAAGTACATTCATGAAAGTTTTGGTCATTGTGGGATTCAAAAGTGTATCCAGAAAATCCAAGAAAATGTGTACTTTAACAACATAGCCAGGAGGGTTAGAAAAATTTTGACGGGTTGTGACAGGTGCCAAAGAGTAAAAGTATCCAACCAAACTTGTCGAGGATTGATGCAAAACATCTTACCAAAAGAACAACACGAGTTAGTCGCTGTCGAATTATATGGACCATTACCGACGACCAGAGGAGGCTATTGCTACATTTTTGTAATGGTTGATGTTTTTTCAAAATTCATTAAGTTATACCCTCTTCGCAAGGCAAACAGTAAGAGCATTATTTCAAAAATCAGGAGGAGACTATTTTGGCAGGGTTGGAAAACCTCAGAAAATCTTATCAGACAATGGGACTCAATTTACTTCTGGAGTTTGGAAAGCTTTTGTTGAAGATGAAAATATAAGTCACATTCTTATTTCAGCTTATCATCCGTCAGGAAACCCTTCGGAGAGATACATGAGGGAAATTGGGCGATTCTTTAGAACCTACTGCAATACTGATCATGCTAGTTGGATTGACTATGTTGAGAAATTCGAAGATGTTGTGAATAGCCTACAGCATTCCTCAACAGGGCTTTCGCCTTATGAAATACAGTATAATAGCAAACCACCACATCCAATTAGTGACTTCATTGATTTTCCAGTCTGCAAACCATTAAGTACTCAAGAGGGAGAGGAAATAGTGAGAAAGATCATGAAATCCCAAGGTGATAAGAGGAAATGTAGACATGACAAAAGATTGAAGCCTACTCAATTTAAAATTGAAGACTTGGTCCTTGTTAAAACACAAGAGAAGTCTAAAGCCATCAGTGGTGAATTAAAAAAGTTTTTTGACATATACATTGGACCTTTCAAGATTCAGGACAATCCTCATCCGAATGCTTACCGTCTAGTCTACCCAAATTCTGGCAGACTGTTTGGCCTACGAAACGTGACCAAACTGAAATTGTATAAAAAAAATGTAAAAAAGTATTTTAGATAATAGATGTTTATAGACTTTTATATGTAATCTTACCAGGATATTTTTGTATACTTTGTTATATTGTATTTATCTGATTCCTCAGGGGAGCATACATTCTTTGTGTGCTAAGTGTTTGGCGAGCACTAGGTCCCCTAGCTATGCAGTTGTCATATTTCATTTTCGTATTCTGGCATTGCATCTTACACTTATTCTGTGATCGAGTATAATCAATTTTCTCCATCTGTGAGTCTATCCTCTCTTAGCTTTAAGAAATTATTTAGAGTAAATTTTCTTGAGTAATTAGACTTTAGAGAATTCAAATTTCTGTGTCCTTAAAAACCGGTCCACCGACTATTAAATGCTTTTGCTAATGTTTAACTGGGTTTGGCCACTGTATGCTGTATATTCATAGCGGACTGTGCTATTGCAGCCTGTGATAGCCTGCACTGTATATGGAAACCATACGGACTGTGAAGATGAGACTGAAATACAGTGTGTGGCATTGAGGTATACCGACCTTTAAGGAAGAAGATCACCGACCTTCAAGAAAGAAGACACCAAAGATATGTGTAAAACTTTTCTGTTTTGTAATGTAAGGACATCAACCCTTCCGTGTTTCACGTGGAAGTGCTGATGGGGGGGGGGGGGGGGGGGTGTTGTGTAACATTACAGGACATATTGGGACATACTGAAGTATTCGATACTGTAGACTTTTAGGGGATGTCGATACAGATATGCAAAATGTAAAGGGAAACTTTGGTGATGTTTAAATATTGTACTGTGTCAATATTAGGACATTTTGCACAGAAAGAACAAAAATAGAATTAATGTAAATATATATTAGTGTTAGTAACCTATTTTCATTCAATTTTGTAATTATATTTCATTTTGTAAAAGAAAGACTCACCGTTTGCTGTAGCTCTGATTAATTGTATAAATTATCAGTTTTGAGCAAAATTATTTCGTATAATATGGACAAGATACTTTTAAAACCTCACCAGCTAAAGAGAAAGTCTGTAAATGAACGTTTAATGCACACTTCTGGAACTTTCTATGGAGAAATTCTATATTATGATCGCAAAAATACGAAAACTTGTGAAAACTGTTTCATAACCTAATTTCGAAAGATGATTTGTATCAAGAAATATTGCTAAAAAGATTTATTTACGTTTTGAAACACGATTTAAATCATTTTACATATAAATAGTTGTTCTAAATCACTCAAGAAATATCCAGAATCAAATGTCAAGATATTTCTGGAAACATCGGTACAAATCTGGTGAAGGTTATCCAGAAGCTGGTAGAAAAATGTTATAAAATCTATTTGGAAATTATGCTTGTAAGAATTTATATGTACTGATCCTTTTACTTACTTTAATCTGTACTAAAATTCTGTAATGTCTAATTTAGTTTTAAGTCGTGAATTGCTATCGTATTGTAAACAAAACATTGTCAAAGACTCTCATTGTTTGGAAAGATATTAATACACCTAGGAGTTGTCAGTTGCCAGTTCAGTTCGGATATGCAGTGCGGTTAGCTCGGAGAGTCAGTTGTCGAGTCTGTGAAGTCTGTCAGTTCTGTTTGTAAATAAAAGTCTGTAATGAAGAATTACTTGTTGTCGTCAAGATGAACTCGAGACCTTTTGCACGAAGCAGACACCACATAATGCAACGTTTTAATTTGGTGTTGAGGAGCTGAAATGTTATAATTTGGTTGAGGAAGCTGAAATGTTATAATTTGGTGGAGGAAGCTGAAATGTTATAATTTGGTGGAGGAAGCAGAGGATTTGACGACCACCCAGTGATTCTTCAAAATAAAATACGTCTCTTCTGGGATCACAAGAAGAAAATACGTCTGTTTTGGGACCACAAGAAGAGGATATACGACGGACCAGTCATTCTTCAGAAGTAAATACGTCGATTCTGGGGTCACAAGAAGAGGAGTGAATCAACCGAGCGAAACCATCCTGGAATTGAAGAAATTTCGCAAAACACGGACACCAACGACCGCCGACGGACACTAAGATAAGTGATAAGTACCTGCTTCCTAAAATAATGGACCGACGACGACCACGATTTGAGGACTCAGTCATTTGGCTACCATCCATTCAAGCAGTTTGTGGAGCATATTGGATTTTCACCTGGTTAAGGGTGATCCTCACTCCCACTGTGAACGGATAACATTTTCTACACAAATACAGTTTAAGACTCTCAGTAGATGTGGTCTCTGAATAAGTCAAATGTTGGGTCAGCTGATTATAAATACAATTAGTGCCTAAACTGTATGATGTGATGCCCAAAGCAGCTCCCACTTACTGAAAGGTTCATTAGACAATTCAGCATGACAGAAGTAAAGGATAGGAAGATTTCTTCAATTTCCCTTTAATGCATCTGGTAAGTAATTAGGTGACAAGAGCACACACATGTGGTCACAAAGCGGGTCATGAGATGTTCAGCAAGAACCAATGTAACTGATAAGACAAACAGGCTCTATATATCCTCTTAAATATAGTTTGATGTGTTCGTACTTACATATTTTCGATGGCAAATAAATGTTTCCCTTCTCGGTACTTTACCAAACACAACTGATTGGAAATGTAAGTTACGAAGTTTGTTTTGGCCATTAGTAAACTTTTTATCACTGTCAATTCATCAATTCCAATACTATAGTCAGACTTGGTTTATCACAGATGGTAATTCATAACCTCATTTTCAGGATTCAGTACTGGCCTCATCAAATTGAAATGACATGATGGACAGTGTGAATTACCAAAAAGGATTGTGATGTAGATGGTGTTTGCTCATTTCTTACGGGAAAAAACATCACAGTTCCTAAGACATGACTGCAGACATGTGACACCAAACATTTACTTGTAGTAACTGATATCTAACAGTGAAGTCATAGCTTACCATGCATGTTCTGGACTTTTCTCCTATAAATGAATCCCTCAAAACCTGTGTTAATTTGCTGGCTCTAAATGGAAGATGAGCCCCTTTCTTTCCTAAGGCTCTTATACATTCCTTCAATGCTAATAAGGATTTATTAATTTCTGCACCTTCCATCCCTGTGAAAAAATGTGCACAGTCCATTCACATAAAGAAATTTTAATATCACAAGAATTAATTTATATATTGTATAGCACTCCTATGCCATGCAAGAAATATTTTTGCTGTTAGCAGCACCAGTGGTTATCCATTTTAGATTTAAAGTCAATGTGTGTTGTGTGTGTGTGTGTGTGTGTGTGTGTGTGTGTGTGTGTGTGTGTGTGTGTGTGTGAAATTAACAACATAAAAAAAAAAATACAACATCTTAGTTGTGCTTGATTGTCTTCGTATTTCATTAATTTACTTGTGACCTGTATAAACCTATAGCAATGAAATAAATGATCCACCTAAACATTTACAACTTGTTACATATTCCTTAATCTGATCTTTATATGGAGCCACCAACTTCATAACTGCATCACTGAAATAATATAAGCAAACTTGCTTATTAATCTAAAAATAAAATGAAAGAGGAAATCTTTTCGATCTATCAACAGTTGCAATGGACAGTTAATCAAAAAAAGTATGAAAAATGATTTTCTAACAAATTTTTTGGGGCTTACTTGTCTGTCTATTAGCTGATGAAGTATCTGCTCCTCTTTCATTGCCAGCCAAATCTATGAGGGAGAATTTCCCATGAACTTTATTTATTCCTGTTACCCTCAAGACAATTTGGAAAACAGCATGCGATCGCGAAGAATTCGTATTTGCTGATGTCTGTCCAGATGTCCTATGTTCAAAAAGTTTTAAATAAATTACAAAATATTGTTATTCAATAACAAGTACAGCAGACAAAACTTTTTTTTTAAAAAAAAGTAGTGGTAGTGGTAGTAGTAGTAGTAGTAGCAGTAGCAGTAGCAGTAGTAGTATTGAACATTTGACCATATATTAAAAGTTTTTACAGTCCTATTCGGAACAGGGTCAACAGAAATTACTAGTAGTTCACTTCCATATTTTACTTATAAAATTCTTTGTTATTCTATAATTAATTTCAATGCTTAATCACAAATTTCAGCCCATTTCTATAATTAATCCTCTAATAAGGTGAAACTGAAGACTGAGTCACAAAGAAGCCATTAAGGTTAACAACACAAAACATACCTTGCATTATTTCCATGCTGTATTAACTTGAGAACTTCTTCCACAGAGTCAACTACTGTTTCGGTCAGACCAACTATTTGTACTTGCTGCTTTCCATCTTCTAAAACCCTCAACTTTGATTTATTGGCTAAGAGGTCAAATACTTTGCCACTATATATCTCAAAAAAGCTGGCAGACACCATTAAGTTCAAAGGCTTGTATTTTGAGGACCTCAGAAAATTAAAAACATCTTTTGCTGCCATTGCATATATCCCTGTTGTGCAGTCTTGGGTTTTTCCATGGAAATCTCCACCCATTGTATGTGTCTTTCCACTACCTGTTTGGCCATAAGCAAAGCAAGTTGCCATCCCTCCTTCAAAAATTGTTTGCACCAAAGGTTTCGCAGTGTACCTAATAAAATAAATATATGTAGATTTAACTTCATACACAATGTCTAAACAGTACATTAGCTGCTAAAAAATTATAATTGACACCTGGGATACTACTAACTTGTAAACAAGTTCGTTGGAACAGGTTTCATCAAATGCGTAGTCAAACCTGAATATCTGATTTTCCAAGTATTTTGTGAGGTCAACTTTAGTTTTAGGTTCATGGACTACCATCTGATCCTTTGTAGGGACAGTGATAACATCAACTTCTTTTCTGTTCATTTCTGGAAGATAAGACATCACAATTATAATTCCCACATGCTACACAGTTTTTTTTTTCTTGACGCTACATAGTTTATTTTCTTTACAATGAAATCTAAATGGAAATGTACACACACACACACACACACACACACACACACACACACACACACACACCAGAAGAATGTACAGAGGGGGGTGAAAAAAAAATTTTACACACACTTCATTAGTATCTATAGAGCAAAGTCACATGTTGCTGCAATTTTACGTGGTAGCATAGGCCATTGTTTTCTCAACACATCTTGGTGTGAATTTTCCAGTAGATGACAGTGCAGCAATGAATGAAGTAAGATGGTCATTTGAGGAAATCAAGGCCATACTGAAGTGGTACTGCAAGTACGAAAACATGATTGAGGTACAAAGACAATGGCACAATGTGCACCGAAGTCCACCACCAACACACAAAACAATTTACCATGCTCTAAATAAATTTGAAGCCAACACTACTGTTCAAGGTGTACAAAAGAAAACGTCCAGTCGACCAAACCCATTAACAAGTCCACCTTCCAGCACTGCTGTGTTGCATCATTTTACCAGGTAACATAACAAAATCTGTGAAGCAAGGTGCACGCGATAGCAGTGGAAGCTAATCAAGCATACATTCCAAGACCACTGCACACTATGAAAGAGGATGACCTGGATGGAGTACTGGGAACAGTTTGAAGGCACGTTTCTTGAGGATGAATAGCTTGCGTGTATGGTTATCTTGTCTGACAAGGTGCAATTCAAATTGAATTGTACAGTAAACTGCCATAACTGCATGTACTGGGCTCCTGAAAATCCCGTCATTCACACAGGCAATTGTATTAATCGACCGTGTGTGTGTGTGTGTGTGTGTGTGTGTGTGTGTGTGTGTGTGTGTACAGTTTGACTGGCCCATTCTTCTTTAAGGGTACCATTAATTGGTGAGGTGAGTCGTCAAATGCTGCGAAAATCGACTTTACCTGCCATCTGTTCGGAAATGAAAGACTTTACCCGCAAGATGGCGTTCCACTTCACTACCACAGAAACGTCACAGCCTACTTGGATGAAAATCTACCTGGACAATGGATAGGTCGAAGAGGAGCTGTTGAGTACCATCATGCTCTCCAGACCTTAACACCTCTGACTTCTACCAAAGAGAATTTGAAAAATGAAGTTTATCAACAGAGGCCAGCTACAGTTAATGAACTACTAGAAACCATTGAGGGGTCTTGTGCGGCTATCATACTGGCAACACTGACACTGTAACTATCAACAGTACAGCAGCATTGATGTCGTTAAGCTGCTAATGGGGTCACTTTAAACACCAAGCAACCTTTCCCCCCATTGCAAAAATTGAAACGTCATTTTGTTTCATTAATATTGACTATCAAAGAGTCTACATTTTTCTGGACCCTTCTGTATATTTTACTGGTATATGTATTCTGGCAGAATTACTAACATCAACAATTATTAAGTTCTGAGATGTATGTATAATATGGAATGGTGAAAGATTAAGAAACTTCATTTGTTTCGTGACTTGGGTAATGATGGCTGCAATCCTTGAAAGACACATTTCCTTCAGTACTCATTTACTTAATAATTAGGGTAACTGATGTTTATGGAGTACTGACACTTTGGCTGAAAGAGAATCTTGAAATAGTCGATTTTTTCCTTTAAATGCCTGGCATTCCTCATTGGCTAATTCCTAGCTTTTTCTACTACGCTACCACTGGAGGCAATGAACAATTTGTAGGCTAGTGGGAACAAAAGGATCAGGGGTCACTGGCTGGAAAAGAGACCAGTGGATGTGGAGTCACCATCTAGTGCATTTCGAAAGGGTGTAAATAAGTAAGAAGTGAAACTGGCCACACATATCCGCTGGAAACGAGTCAACATATTTTTGAACTTTGTGTTGTGGTACATGTTAAGTACCACAGAGTGTAGCATTTCCTCAGAGACTTCTATTGTATTTGTATCACAAAATGTGTTTCATAGGTGGCCCTGCCTCTTACAAGATAGAATGGAACTGTGACGAGATATAACTAGGACGTACTAGGTGGGTGTACTGAACAGATCCACATTTTATGTGGGCATGACAACCAATCAGATGTCCATCCCAATGGACAGCCACAGCCAAACTGTGCCCAAGAAAAGCATTGGCTATCAAGCGGTGAAATACACTGCTGGAAACAGCACACACTATTTCAATAGCTGCTTCACAGTCCTTGTCATCTGTACCCTCCTACCCTCTACTCTTCTCCCCAAAAACCAGCGTCTCCCTTGCAAGACATCCTCTGATCCTGTAATTCTCTTGGCATACATTTTTACTAGACCCCCCCCCCCCCCCCACACACACACACACACACACACACCTGCATTGCTAACTTCACCCATCCTACATTCAAACCCTCTGACCTGCAGTTTCCCCTTCCCCTGTCTCCCCATCCCTATCTACTCACCCACATCACTGTGCGCATTGCACGAACACACCACTGTTGCAGGTGCCTGTCCCGTTTCCCAATACCTGCCTGCCGGCCAGACACCTAATGTATCCACACGATAGCAGATGCTATTTGGAACCACCAGTCATCAGTGTGGACTCTCATGTTGGCAACACAGCTGGCTGCAGCAGTGTCCTTCCTGCCAAGTTCATGATTCCACAAATGATCGAAGAGAGCTAGACATGCTGAGGGTTAACCTCCATAGCCTCTCCTCTCACTGGATAACTGCGACTGACAGAAGAGCTGAGACTGCGCACTGGGTTGTTGGAATCCGCATCAGATGTTGGTTAAGAGGTTGGGGTATTTATGTTGGTGCTTCCAGTGCTTACTGTGGCAGTGAGGATAGCTATGACATAATGCTGGTTTTCGCTCACTATCAGCACTCGAAGTGACTTCAGACTTTTGCAGCTTCACCTTTCAAAGGCTCTTTTCTACTGGTTTGGCATATGAATTCTTATTGTTGTGTTGTATCTACCCTTTCTTAAAACAATGTGTTTTGTCACTAGTACGATGGTATCCCTTGGCTCCCATGATGTCATTATGCTTGCACATGGTCATTCCCCCATGCTGTGATAGCTTCTGGGTGGGGTTTGCTGGAACTGACTCTGCATTTCCTCCTAGCTGGAAGTGTACTGGTCATTGACACACACAGTTTGTTTGGCTCTTGGGAGTTGTCAAGGTAGAACTTGGATGAATGTTTAGTGTCCACAGGGGATACTATCCTAAAGTGTAACACATGGACAGAAGTGGAAGAGGTTGTTTTACTGTAGCCAGGAAACTGGAACTGTACAATTATGGTGATGACAACATGCTCACCCTTGTTTATGTCTATGCCAATGACTTTGCCCTGGCCACCTGATGTGAAACCTTTGAGAAGAGAGAGAACTTGTTCTTGATGGTGCTCTGAAAGAACTAGGCACATAACAGTAAGTCTGCACCACTGAGTCCAATCCCTCAAGAACTCCACTGGCAACATGTTGGCAGGATGTTTATAGTTCCAATAACATAGATGATAAATATAATGCTTTCCTTAACACATTTCTCATGCTCTTTGAGAGTTGTTTCCGTTAGAACGTTCTAAACGGGGTAATAGCGGTAATAGGCAGACTGGGTTGCTGACTAGTGCGATAAGGAGATGATGTAGAACAAAACGGAATTATATCAAAATGTTAGAAGTAGTCAGCATCAGGCTGCAGTAGCCCATTACAAACAGTATTGTAAGGGGCTTAAAAATGTTATTAGGAAGGCAAAGAGTATGTGGTATGCAAATAGAATAGCTAATTCACAGGATAAAATTAAAATCGTATGGTCAGTTGTGAAGGAAGTGTCTGGTCAGCAGCACAAGGTCGATGATATAAAGTCAGTTCATAGCAAAAATATTTCTGTTACTGATAAATCAGATGTATGTACAGCATTTAACCATCATTTTCCGAGCATTGCTGGTGAATTAAACAAAAATTTAGTTTCTACAGGGAATCATGTCACTTTCTTGGCAAATGCCCCTCTGAGACTGATGTCTGAAATACTCCTCAGTGAAAATCAAACAATGTAAAACCCAGGATGGAATGTAACAACACCAGAGAAGGATGGTTGCTACTCACCATATAGCGAAGATGCAGAATCGCAATAGGCACAACTAAAAGACTCGCAAAATTAAAGCTTTCGGCCATTAAGGCCTTTGTCAGCAGTAGACACGCATGCACACGCAAACACAACTCGCACACATGTCTGCAGTCTCAGAGACATGAAACTTTTTCAGATCTCTGAGACTGCAGACACACGTGTGTGTGTGTGTGTGTGTGTGTGTGTGTGTGTGTGTGTGTGTGTGTAGTTGACACACACACACACACACACACACACACACACACACACACACACACACACACACACAAAATTCAAAGTTTCGCAACCCAAGGTTACTTCGTCAGGAAAGAGGGAAGGAGAGGCAAAGACGAAAGGATGTGGGTTTTAAGGGAGAGGGTAAAGAGTCATTCCAATCCCGGGAGTGGAAAGACTTACCTTAGGGGAAAAAAAGGACAGGTATACAGTCGCACGCATGCACACACCCATCCGCACATATACAGACACAAGCAGACATTTGTAAAGGCAAAGAGTTTGGGCACTGAAGCGAAGGACATCGAGTTTACGGAAACGTCCTACCTTCAGAAGTCTGATACGGGGCAGCCGAGTGAGCTTGTTGTCGAAAAGACCTAGGAAACGAAACTGTGGGACCACAGGCAATCGAGATAAGAGTTATGGATCAGGGTGGATCGTAGTAAGGCAACAGAAGTGGACCACCCGCGATTTTAAAGGAGAGAACTGAAACCCGTGTGAGAGAGTCCATGCAGAGGCACGCCATATAGCTCCCTGGAGCTGCTGTTAAGCGGAGGCCGTCGAAGAGGAACTAACCCAAATGTAGATATCGTCCACATACAGGGCAGGGGCGACCAAAGGACTGACAGGCCACAAATCCATCTATAGCAATGAGGAAAACAAGTACACTCAAGACAGAACCCTGTGAGATGCCCGTCTCCTGGGTCCGTAGAGAACTAGAAACAGTACCAACCCGAACCCTGAATGACCGATGGAACAGGAACTGGCAGATAAAAATTGGGAGTGGGCTCCGAAGAGCCCACTGATGAAGTGTAAAAAAGATGTGATGGCACCAGGCCGTGTCCTAGACCTTGCATAGGTCAAAAAATACTGCAACCAAATGGCGGCACTGGGAAAAAGCCTGCCAAACTGCGGATCCAAGCAAAGTAGATGATCGATCGGAGACTGTCCCTCTCGGAAGCCACACTGGTAAAGGGACAATAGACCCTGAGATTCGAGGACCCAATTGAGCAGACAGGCTACCATCCGTTCAAGTAACTTGCAAACAACATTTGTCAGACTGATTGGTCGATAACTGCCAACAAATAGGGGGTTCTTACCAGGCTTAAGGACAGGAACCACGATGCTATCCCTCCACTGAGAAGGGAAGTCACCCTGGAGCCAGATACGGTTAAACACTCGAAGAAGATGTTGCCATTGTGGAGCACTGAGATGTTGAAGCAGTTGGTTATGAATGGAGTCTGGGCCAGGGGCTGTATCATGAGAAGAAGAAAGTGTGGAAAGAAATTCCCATTCAGTAAAAGGTTAGTTGTAAGATTCTGACTCACAAGGGGTAAAACATCAGGTGGAAGATTTGGCCCGCTGCTTCCGGCAAAGGAAAGCAGCCGGATAGGAGGATAATGCTGATGCAATTTCAAAATGGGTTGCAAGATTTTGCACAAGAATCCACGGGTCCGTACAAAGGCCATCTGGGAGGTGAAGGCCTGGGAGGGTGGACTGCCGATGGCAACGAGAGGGAGGGGGGGGGGAAGGGGAGGGGGGGAAGGGGTGGGAGGGGGGGAGAGAGAGAGAGAGGGGGGGGGAGAGAGAGAGAGGGGGGGGGAGAGAGAGAGAGGGGGGGGGAGAGAGAGAGAGGGGGGGGGGAGAGAGAGAGAGAGAGAGAGAGAGAGAGAGAGAGAGGAGAGAGAGAGGAGAGAGAGAGAGAGAGAGAGAGAAGTGTAGCCCATACCCGTGACACAGGGATAGTAGAACCGAGGGAAGAAACAAATCGTTCCCAACATATATGTTTGCTCTGTTTGATTAAATAACGGGCTTTAGAGCAAAGGCATTTAAAGGTGATAAGGCTGGCAATGGATGGGTGCCTCTTAAGGTGTTGCAAAGCTTGACAGCGATCACGGATGGCAATGGCCATACTCCACCACGGGACTTGCCGGTGACGAAATGGTCCAGATGAGCGCAGTACAGTAAGGGTAGCAGCGCGAACAATCGTGTCAGACATGTCACGTAGGACGTCATCAATACAACCCGACAAAGAGGGAGAAAACACGACCTGTGCAGTGTATAGAGGCCAATGGGCGCATTGGAAAGACAAACAAGGTAACCTGTCCATGGGGGAGTGGGAAGGGAGAGAGGGAGAGAGGAAGAGGGAGAGAGATGGGGGGGGGGGGCGGGAGGGAGAGAGATGGGGGGGGGAGAGAGAGAGGGGAGGGAGGGAGGGAGAGAGAGGGGAGGAGAGAGATGAAGGGAGGGAGAGAGAGGGAGGGAGGGAGGGAGGGAGGGAGGGAGGGAGGAGAGAGAGAGAGAGAGAGAGAGAGAGAGAGAGAGAATCAATGGGAAATGGTCACTATCACAAAGGTCGTTATGTGGCGACCAGTGTAATGAATGGAGGAGACAGGGAGAAGAAAGAGAAAGATCAATGGCAGAAAAGGTACCATGACTGGCACTGAAATGAGTAGGGGAGCCATCATTAAGATGGCACAAGTCATGGTCTGTAATAAACTGATCTACGAGAAGACTTCGTCTAGATGGAAATGCACTGCCCCAAAAGGGCATTAAAATCCCCAAGAAGGAGAAAGGGAGGAGGAAGTTGCTGAAGAAGGGCAGTTAAGGCAGCAGGTGTAAAAGTCTTGTCAGGAGGGAGATGAAAGATTGCACACCGTGATCTCAGAGTCCAGGTGCACCGTAACATCAACCGCTTCCAATTTAGTTTGAAGAGGAATCCACATGCTAGCAATGTCTGTTCGGACCAACATACAAACGCCATCAGACGCTTGCAGGGGTGAGACGCAATTTCGACAGAAAACACGGAACCCACAGAGGGTCGGTGAGTGAGCCTCAGTAAAATGAGATTCCTGTAGGGCCACACCACAAGCTGCAGAGTAAGACGAAATAAGGGATTTTAATTCCGGAAGGTGACTGTAGTATCCATTACAATTCCATTGGATAACCACAGAACGATGATTTAAATGGGGGCTGAACAGGCTAAAGCCAGTCATACCAGCGAGTCACCACCTGTCACCAACAAGGGGGGGGGCGACATCCATGAACGACAGGTCAGAATCTGGTTGTGAAGCCGGGGATAGAACCTCTGGTGACACAAGAGGATTTTTGTCCCAGGACTTATGTTTCTTCTTCTTTTCAGGTTGAGACTGATGAGGGCTGTGTGGCATAAACGAGCCAGCTGCAGCAAGATTGGGAACAGAAAGAGATCAGGCGACCTGGGAGCCGACAGACCACGGTTCTCGCGGTCATTGCATGGCAGCAGACCTTTGGCCTGGATGGTGCCAGGAAGTGGCATCCCGGGAGGGGCGCACTTGACCGGCAGACGCCGAAGGAGTGAAACACTTCTCCGGCTGGGGAGGGGGAGCAGCGCCCAGAGGAGAAGCTATGGGAGCCGCAGGGAGGGGGGAGGAGAGGGTTCCGGGACTGGGGTAAGGAAGGGGGAGGAAGGCTGAAGATGTAACTAAAGCATAACTAGTCATGGACACAGGGTGAAGACTTGTTTATTCCTTACGAGCCTCTGTGTAGGTTAAACGATCAAGGAACTTACACTCCTGTACCATCTCCTCCTCCTAATGTACTGAGCAATCTGCTGAATGTGGAGACTGATTGCCATGACAATTAACACACACAGGAGGGAGAACACAGGGACTCCCCTCATGGAGTGGATGTTCACAGTCACCACAGAGAGAGGCCTGCAAACAGCAGGAAGTCATGTGTCCAAAACGCAAGCACTTAAAACCCCTCATAGGAGGTGGGATGTACAGCTTCAGATCACATCGATAAACCATAATCTTTAATTTCTCAGGGATGGTATCCCCTTCAAAGGACAGGATAAAGGCACCAGTATTAATGTGATTGTCCTTAGAACCCTTCTGAACACACTGAATAAAGTGAACACCCTGCCGTCCGAGATTGTCCCAAAGTTCCTCATCAGTTTGAATGATGAGGTCCCTGTGAAAAATCACACCTTGAACCATATTTAGAGACTGGTGGGGGGTAATGGACACAGGAATTTTGTCAAGATTGGTACAGACACGAAGTGCCGCAGACTGGGCAGCTGGAGCAGTTTTGATCAGCAACGAACCTGACTGCATCTTGCTCAGGGAGTCCACTTTGCCAAACTTGTCTTCAATGTGTTCCACAAAGAATAAAGGTTTGGTATTGGTGAAAGTATCCCCATCAGTCCTGGTGCAAACCAGATAGCGGGGGAAAGGCTTTGCCCCTAGCCGACGGGCCTGACCCTCTTCCCAGGGGGTAGCCATGGAAGGGAAGGCCGAAGGGGCAGGAGAAGCAGCACTAGAAGAATCAGTTCCATGCAGAGAGACGGCCGCAGAAGAACGGCCAGAGTTCTGGACCCGTATGTGTTCCATTTGCATAGTGTCCGCCCTGATATCACCCACTCCAATCAGGGACTGTCCTCACAGGCGCCACCCAGCCACAGCAAGGGTCGTCTGGCATGGCGGCCATTCCCGGGAGTTCCAATGCTCCAGTATGACGAGCAACCACTCCAAGGCTTACATGAGGAGGTCACCGCTCAGATATCAGAAGTGTGATCCCTGTGTGTTCAGGGAGCTCAACAAAAAGGGTACATAGCGACCCCTCCACATGGGCTGGCTACCGTGCTGGCTATGCACCGTAGCATCAGACGATGTGAACGAAAAGGTGGAATGAACTAGGAGGGCACATGTCTTAGACACTAGGTAAGGTGCTCTTCCCCAAATGGCTTACACTATGGAAGAGAAATTTAGTAATGGAGGTCAAACCCCAGAGGGGGACCAGGCAGTGCCAAAAGGAGGAGATTACGCAACAAAGCTAAATTGCAAAACCAACATAACCAGGAGGATAGCGGGGATCAACATAAGCAATGACACCAAGAGAGGGAGAGGAGAGGGTGAGGGGGGAGGAGCAAGGAGAGGAAAGGAGGGGAAGGGGAAGGAAATGCAGCCCTGGAAAGAAGGAAGGTTGCAATAGCTCGGGGCCCCGTGCTCGCTACGCACGTATACCCCTGGGGAGGAGGGGGGACACGGGGGGAGGGGAGGGGAGGGGGGGGGGTAGGGTAGAATGTATGAAGTAAGGTGGGGTGGCAGGATAATGTCTTTAACCAGATGATTCAGTGGCTGTACAACAGACAAAATGAGTTTAGAGAATAGACCATTTGAGAGATGGAAGGAGAGGGAGGAGGAAAGGAGAGGAGAGGAAGGTGGTAGTCAAGAGGAAAACAGGCAGAGGGAAGAGTAAAGGAGAAGGTTGGGGAACAAAATGGTAGAGAAATAATGGTGAATGAAAAGGGTAGGAGTTGCAGGGACGGTAGGGGAATAGGTGGGGAAAAGGGATGGAGGTCAGAGCGATTGTAGGGAGAAAAGAGACAGGGGGGAGACAGGGTGGGCGGTGGTTAATGTGAGGAGTGTGGGGGTGTTTATTTTTTGCACCCTAAAACAAAACAGTCATACACACTCATGTCAGAACTATAGATTGCTAAGACAGAGACTACATGTGAATCCCAATTGCGGTAAGAGAAGACAGCTAAAAACAGGGGCATGAGGAAAGGTCTATAAAATAGCTCATAGAGAAAAGGAAGTCCAAATATAAAAATTAAATGGCCTTCACCATATTGCTATGACAGATAAAAATAAAATGCGGTTGACAGGCCTCCCATCATTTGCTAAAACAGCCGATAACTCAGACGCCAAACCCAAGCGGGAATGTAAAAAGTTAAAAAAAATTTAAAAATTGTTATTCTGTCAGGAAATGGCAGAAAGTTTAAAGTTGGGTGCAATGTGCACAAAGTGGTGGAGGAGAGCCACTTAAATGGCGATGGCTAAAAAGCATTGCCCAATATACAACACAGTTAAAATTACCTCTCATGCCGGGAGGGCCCGAGAGGTCGTCCAAGCTGCTGGGAGAGGCTTAACAACCTGGACCTTATTCCCACAAAGGGAGGACCAGTGGCGATGCCAAAGTGACACCACCTGCTGGCAGACAGCAAGACAGACATCGGAGTGGTGAAAATTTGCCGGAGCAACAATCAAAAGTTAACTCCAGGAGGTAACAGAAGAGGGACATGCTCCATACTGGCGATCAAAGGAGTCTTGTAAGGAGGCGGCTTAGGATGGGTGGCCACGAATGGCAGACAGCAGATATGCATATCATTTGAGGTGAAAGTCACGGCGGTAGGACAGTGGTAGTTCAGCAGCTTCTGCATACAGACACTCAACCGTGCTAGTGCAAAAGACGCCAGTGGCAAAACATATGCCACAATGGTGGATAGTATTGAGACAGCATAAGAGGGACGCATGTGCAGATGCATAAACAAAACACCCAGTCTAGTTTCAAACGCACAAGGTACCACTACAAATAGATGAGATAAAAGGAAATTTGCAGATGGCACTTCACGTTATCCAGCAAGAGGTGTACCAAGACTGCTTCCGCAAGTGGAAGCAGTGTTGGGAGAAATGTATCGAGCCGGAGGAGGGTACTTTTAAGGAGACAATGCACAGTAAGTAAAAGGGAAGCGTGGAAAAATTTTTGTGGACAAACTTCCCGAATTTTCTGAACAGACCTTGTAAAAAAACTGCTGAAATCATTAGTGCCGTGTGCAACATGTTTGACAACTGAATTGTCAGCCCTTTTCAGAGAGATTGCAGATAGATAGTTAAAAATAAGTGAAGGCTCCATGAGGTGCACAACAGGAGTCTTGATGGACAAGACTATTCTGTAGGCTGGGTGGACGGCGCAAAACTACTTTGGGTGACGTGGGAAAGATTCCCTCATTTCAAGGCACGAGAGGTAGTGAAGCCCTAGTGAATGATGGGGGTCAGACTTTTCAAGACCAGCATGGTACTAGGTGATTAGAGGAGCACTGGTTAGTGCCTGGTTGGCAGGGTTACCCGAGTCAAAGGAGGAGATGGCACGGGAGATCTGTTTACAGATGAGCTGGATGGGATACTATCTGTCAATGAAGGCTCTGGTAAGGTTATCAGTGTATTTCAACAACTTCTGCTGGGTGGCAAGGCTGTATGGAGTTAATCTGAACTAGGCAAGAGCCCTACAGTTCCATAAGTAAGTATGCATATGAAGGTGTGTTGCGACTACTCACGGCAGTGACATGCATTTGTTTATGGATTTGGATTTAAAAAGTGAAATAATTGAGGGTCAAGAAGTGGTCACCTACTGGGAGGATTAGGAAACTTGTGGCTGGTTTGATATCAGGAACACATTGGGAAAGGCAGTGAAGAAATTGTGCAGTATTTTTCACGTAGGATCCAATGTTATGGGCAATGGTTTGGAGTGTTGATCAATAAAGGCAGAGTTTGTTCAGTGTGAGAATAGCAACCAGCCACAATGGGACAACCAGTGGGAAGCACTAACGAGTCAGTTTGTGGAGTATAGTAGGACTGCAGGGAATGCTGGTGTGAGGATGAAGATTGATGCAGGTGTCAGGTTTTGGGAGTGACCTAGAGCCTTGAGGTGCTGCTTGAGGTCTTGCTGGGCTTCTGGAATGTGATCACTGATAAATCAGTATTCAATAATCAGCCCCCCCCCCCACTCTCTCTCTCTCTCTCTCTCTCTCTCTCTCTCTCTCTCTCTCTGTGTGTGTGTGTGTGTGTGTGTGTGTGTGTGTGTGTGTGTGTGTGTGTGTGTGTGTGTGTGTTTGGGGGGGGGGGGGGGGGGCGAGTGCGCATTTAAAAACTTTAGGATCACTCAAGTGTTTTAAGTATCTTGTGGAAGAAAGAGGGCAGTAGACGAACACTTAAATATCCTTCAGTAACTGCACACTATACAATTTATACAAAATTACTAAGACAAGTTATTCAAAACACCAAGTAACACACATTATGTCAGAAACCAGTGATTCTGACAACAGTGTAGAGAAACAAGAGATAGGGCAAAAGGTAACAGGGTAGGATAGGATAGGTTAGGATAGGATAGGATAACATCACCACTGATTGAAATTTAAGGGCTTCAAAGGATGACACGTCTTAAGTGTATTTAATAACCATTTCTAAAACATAACAAAAAAATTTCAAGTCAAGAAATTAAAGAGATAAATCTGAAAACATGCTGAAAAGCAACTCTCATAAGATTAAATGAAGGTCTCCCCAATTTCTCCTTCTGAAATTAGGAAAATTATATATTCTCTCAACAATAAAAGACAGACTGGGTTTGATAGGGTTTGCAAAAAAAGTACAGAAGAGTTGTTCCCATATAACACGTACTGTCTCTTCTAAAATATGTAATGCATCAATAACTCCGGGTAGTTTTCCAGAAAGATTGAAATATTCTATTTTTGAATTGCTAAAGACCCATTCCACTTGTGACTTTCCCAAAATTTTGGAAGGATGTAGTCTAGCACAGTGCCCTAACCGAGTAATAATAATATCCTTAAAAATCACAATTACGATTTCCGAAGAGTTTTCTAACTGAAAGAGCACTTACACATTCGCTCTCTAAATTTTAATACTATTAAACAACAACAGAGCACTAGATGGTATTTTCTGTGACCTAATGAAGGCATCTGACTGTGAGAATCAGAATATTCTCCAACACGAATTGAGGTTTTATCTGATTGATGGTATGTGGAATTGATAGTACAGGTGTAATAAATGGATGTTGTATTGAACCAAAAGAATGTAGAAAGCTGTGCTAAGTAGTTCTATCAATGTAATCAGGGGAGATTATTCTGACGGAGGAGTGATCACGTACAGGGTTCCCAATGCTCAATCTTAGGTCTACTATTCGTCGTCATATATATGTACATTGACATTAGCATTGTACTGAATCCAAACTTACACACAACAACAGAAGACATGGTAAATTATATTCTTTAGAGTATTATTGAGTGGTTTTCTGCAAATGGTCTCACCCTCAATTTGAAAACTATTGTTTTGCATTCTATATATCTAGAGGTAATATACATATAACAAATATAGTACACGGTGAGGAAATAACAATTAGGGTGGCAACTTAATTTTTTTTTAATATTCACATTTCCTATAATTTAAAACTGGGAACACACATTCTTTAACCCTTGAAACAATTCTGTTCTGCCTCATTAGCACATCAAACCATTTAGATCTTTGGGGGTGAGAAATCAATAACTTAACAAATTTCAGTCAATAATGTCCTGTGGAATAATGTTATAGAGTAACAAATTTTTAAAAACGAGACACCCATGATCAACTTGTAGACATCTGTTTAAAAAAAGAGTTATGCATTTTGACCACTGCTTCACAGTATATGTATTTCCCCCACAAAATTCAGACAAGGAGAGCATGTTCCTTTACCACCCACCACCCAACTCGTCACTGTTGATGTAACCTCCCTGTACATAACTCCTGTAATTCCCATAGCCTTGCCACTATTGAACACTTTCTTTCACAAAGCCCTACTGACTCCAAGTCTACAACCTCTTTCCTAGTCACCATGACCAACTATATTCTCACCCACAATTACTTCACCTTTAATGTGATCATCTACAAACAAATCTGTGGTACAGAAATTGGCACCTGCATGGCATCCTCCTATGCCACTTTATTTATAGGCCATATAAAGAATCCTTAACCAAACAGAATCCCAACCACGTCACCCAGTCCAGATTCACTGACATCTTTGTAATCTGGACTGACGCCGAAGACACACTATTCATACTCTTCCAGAATCTCAACATCTCCTTCATTTGTTTCACTTGGTCCTCCTCAGACCAACAAGCCACCTTTCTTGTTCATTCGTCACCTTTCTCGATGATGTTGGACTCAACCTCAAGTATGGTACCACAGCACCTCCACATATACCAAACCTGCCAACTACTAGCAATACTGTCACTTTGACACCCACACCACCCATTCCATACCAAGAATGTCCCATCTATACAGCCCAGCCACTTGTGGCCATTGCATCTGTAGTAACAAGCTGCCCTCCTCCAAATATACCGAGCTTCTCATTGAGGCCCTCACAGACCAAAATTACCCTCCCAACACTGATCAGAAACAGGTCTCTCATGTCAAGTCTCCAGTCACTTACAATCCTTCACATAGCCATTGTCTGTCCACAAAGGACCATTCCTCTTGACTCAGTACCACTTAGAAATGGAGCAACTGAATCATGTTCCCCTCCACAATTTCTATTAACTACCATTGTTCTCCGAAATGAGAAGTATTCTCCCCACCTACAATCCAACCTTCCCATAGTGGTATTCCGCCACCCATCAAACCTGCACAGTTTTCTTGGTCACCTGGCTGCCAATCCCTTGCCTCATGGCCGACATCCTTGCAACAGACCTAGATGCAAGATGTATCCCATACATCTTCCCAATACCACCAAATGCAGTCCTGTCATAGCATGTCTTACCCATCAAAGGTAGGGTCACCTGTGCAAGCAGCCATGTTGCCTACAAACTTAGCTGCAACCACTGTTCCACATTCTGAGTGTACATGTCTATTAACAAGTTACCTGTCCATGTGAATGGCCAATGTCAAACTGTGATTTATGGACAATTGGACCATAATGTTGCTGAGCATGCCACCCTACACAATCAGATTGACTTTCACGACTGATTCACAACCTGTGCCATCTCAATTGTTGCCATTTAACTCCAGATTTTCTTAATTACACTAGTGGGAACTTTCCCCATGACATGTCCTTTGTTCACCTAACCACCCTACCCTCCACTGCCTATCCCCTTCCCTGTTCTCACTTTAATACTATACAACCCCCCCCCCCCCTCCCCCCTCCAATCCACCAGCATATGAAAACAGTCCTTTCCCCTTTTTACTCCCCCCTCCCCAATGCTGCACCTGGCACCCCTATCATGTTTCCACTACATTCCTTCACAGTTCCACGGACAGTACTAGCATCTTCCCCCAGCACTATACTGTTATCCCTGGCCCCACACCTCTTCCACACCACCATTACCTATCCCAGCTAGATCGTTTCTCACCTCAGACACAAATGTAGCCCAGAGACAATAGTCATTGTAATGAAGTTTTCACTCTGCAGCAAATCTGTGTGCTGATATGAAACTATCTGGCAGATTAAAGCTGTGTACCAGACCGAGACACTAACTCGGGACATTTGCCTTTTGCAAGCAAGTGCTCTACCAACTTAGGTTTTGAGCTGTGCTTGTCTTCACAGTTTTACTTCTGTACCGCTGTGGCCAAGCCATGTCTCCTCAATATCATTTTTCCAAAGTGCTTCTGTTACAAATTTTGCATGAGAACTTCTGTGAAGTTTGGAAGGTAGGAGACGAAGTATGGGTGGAAGTAAAGCTGTGAGGATGGGTTACGAATCGTGTTTGGGTGGCTCAGTGTGCATTCAGTTTCTGATGAAGGACGTAATCCGAATTATGAATATTTCCAGCCTTATATTTCACTGTGCCTGCCTGTGACAGAATGTCTCCTCTAAGTGGTGAGTAGCCATCTATTGTTTCCAGTTGTTATCCCCTTATAACATTTGTTGTTAATAACCCAATAGAGCTCAAAAGGAATAATGATGATCATCATTACTACATTAAAAGCAAAAATGACAATTTTTTCATATTAAAGTTGACCAGAGATGGGAGGGGGGGAGGGATGCGGGGGGGGGGGGGGGGGATGGGGGGGGATGGGGGGGGATGGGGGGGGAAGGGCTGTGCATCACTGCCATCAAAAATTTTGATCACTTACCAATGATATAAAATATCAGACACATAGCAATCTTAAATTTTAAAACAAGCTGGAAAAGTTTCTCCTTGACACCACCTCCTAACCCCACAAAAATTTCAATTTACATAATATGTAAAAACATGGTTGACGAGAATTACTAATTTACATAGGTAAAAACCCAAAGATACAACAACCCTTAAAGGGTCAGCTTGTAACCATATTTAATATGTAATGCGAACGAACCCCTTCAAGCGAACGAACCCCTCCAAGCGAACGAACCCCTCCAAGCGAACGAACCCCTTCAAGCGAACGAACCCCTTCAAGCGAACGAACCCCTTCAAGCGAACGAACCCCTTCAAGCGAACGAACCCCTTACTTATTTGTTTTGTGACCAATAGTTGTGATTGAATATGGTGTAGGCAAAGATGGGACAGAAAATTCAGCCATGGCCTTTGCAACTGAACCATCCTTACAGAGCTCATACATAGTGGAAATCACACATGCCATACATGCATTTGAATGCTATTCATAACTTACATCCTACATCACAAGTTTGCTCTACTTTATCTTGGCAATGGTAGTGCACGAACACACACTATAGCAAAAGAAACAAAAGGCCGATAAATATACTCCTCCCAACACTTCAAACCACACACATCATTGTGGACTTTTGATGAAACTAATCACAAATAACTACTTACTGTCAGATTACACTAGTTGGTTGGCTAGATGATGTGGTGAAAGGGGACCATAAAGTGAGGTCATTGGTCCCATGGAATTAGGGGAGGATGGGGAAGAACGTCAGCCGTGCCCTTTCAAACGAACCGTCCTGTCATTTGCCTAAAGCAATTTAGGGAAATCACGGAAAATGTACATCAGGATAGGTGGATGCAGGTTTTCACCATCATCCAGTATGCTAACCACTGTGCCACCTTGATCGGTGATTACACTAATTTCTGTGTACATGTGACTAAGCTACTTATGACAGTAACTGCTTCCCAAACCCGTAAATTTATGGGCTACAGCGAGATCTTATAACATATTATTATACAGTCAAAAACGCTTACCTCTGTGAAATGCAACAACAGACTACTTGCAAAATAGATACAAAAATGGATTACTTTAACAGTGTAGAAACAGGTAAGCAGTCAGAGGACACTGTCCTACAAAGCAATGAGTGTCTGAAGGAGAATAGTTCATAGGGTGTAACTTATGAAAGTATGGCTGCTATCTAAAATTTATTTAGAACACAAATTTAACAGTTTCATGCAAGTTTCTGCAACATACCATAAGAAACAATTAAACTTCCTTTATATGTGCATCCCTCACCTTTCTTATTTAGAGGTCTTTTCCGAATACACACTGTTATCTGGTGGTCTTCAACAGGATCGGTTTCTCGCAGAGGTCTAAATTCAATGCTACTCCGGTATTCCCTGTACACAATATAAAATTATATCAATGTTTTAATCCATTATTCTTTGCCATTCAGATTTCGTAAGTAACGAACTACAAATAATACATTTAAAGAAAGAGAAAAATTACAAGGGGAGTAAGAAACAATTAGAGGAACAAAACAATGCCTTAAACTATAACACAAAACCCACACTGAAATACTGCCTGACAATTCAATGACAGCCACATACAAAAATGCATTACACGTGATTTTGTAGTACATGAGTTTGTAGTTAAGTGACAGTCGTTTCAGAAGACTTTAGGGGCCATAATATTCATTTGCTCCATACAGATGTGTAACATATTCATCCAATCATCTTGTAAATGGAGTATGAAAATTCTTTCCAGAGCATGGAAAAAGTATTTTAAAATTATTTTATTTGAAAGCTGGGTTATTCCATGTGAAATGTCCTTGGGCTCCCAGCTCGACCATCTTCAATTTTGATGAAATTTGTACAGGATGTACCTGAGGGCCCTACACGAACTTGTGCAAAGTTTCAGGCTCACCTGTAACCTGGTTGAGGTGCTAGAGCCATTTTCGTGAAGGCCACTTTTACATAGACCGAAATGTCATGAAGAAATTGTCAAATTTGGCATTCAACTTTTCCTCATGTAAAAGAGCTAGACTCTTGCTTTTGAGTATAGTGGTACGACTTTGTGTGCTCTGCACACAAATGTTGCAAGTAGGTTCAGAAAGCAATGCATCTGACAATTTCAGTTTAAAGTGGGCAACAGATCATGCCGCGAGAAATTTGCCCCATAATTTAACGAGGTGTAAATAGTGGAGAAAGTGCACTATGGACCTGGTCTTTTGCCAAACTACTGGTCTGTCTGGGTGTTTAGTGTATCACAAATTTTGGCCTGGCTTGTGTGTTTAATTACTGTGCCACCATCCTGCAATTTTGCCAAAAAATATGAATGTATCAAAATGTACCTGTGTTCAAAGTCATGTATCTCAAAATGGGCACCTACTACATTACATTCATTAATACCATTCAACGCAGCACATTTCATTCAATTAAAGAAACTTATTTTCATTTTGGTGGCTCTTTGGGTAAGGTGCAAGAATGTCACCTACGATTTGGAATTTTGTTGATTATGTCTTCATTGTTTAAATATTCATTTTGCTGTTTGTTCGGCAATTTTAAACCTATTTGTGACAGGTTCGTTGCTTGATTTAACCATTTAACTGTACTACAGACTGCTGCATAATTTTTGGGAAGCTGAAAGCTTATTAATTTTATTTCTTTTCTTTATTTAGGACTCGACAATTTGATTTTAGTGTCTGAAGCAAATCAAGTTGTTGCTAAAATGGAAGAACAAGATCAAGTTAATGTATGCAGTTTTGGAAATACTAATTCCCCATGCCATTTAACGACATACAGTGCCTTAAAAGGACTCAAAGCTGTAAAGCAATTTTCCTTAGAAGAACAAGAATTACTTACTAGATTGAGTGGTTTACACCCTACTGAAAATACTCAACTATGCTTCCACCATGAAGCTTTACCCCTGAAAAGAATTGAGGTTTTGCGAAGATCATGCTGCAACCATTTGGCAATAAGAACCACACTGCACAAAAAAGCTCGTGCTCAATCAACATAGAAACAGCTAAAAGGAAAACCATGTCTTGATATTGAACCAGGCCAAAATATGTGCTCTTCCTGTAGAAAAGAATTTGATACAATGAAATATTCACAAATGGATGTTACATATCACTCAAATGAAGATGAGACTAATGTTGGTCACAATATGAATACAAGCTTAACATCTGTTGGAATATCAACATAAAATTTCAATGAATTTGTGGAAGGGATACAAAAGGATATGCAAAAAAGTGCAAAATACATCAAGGTGAAGGTGCAATTATTAAGAAAATTGCAGATGTGGGAGGACTTTATCCCAGTGAATTGGAGTAATCATCCACACGCATGCAATGCTTGACTTGTTCATATTACATTGAGGTGATCCAAGAACCGAAAGAAAAATTACATATCAAATAATGAGAAAATTCAATTTTTGATCTAAGTTCCCCAAAGCTGGTCTATCTAAAAGACTATGGAAGAATTTTGTGTTTCAGAAAGAATGGTAAGGAAGGCTAGAAAGTTAAAACCTGAACAGGGAATACTGGCACAACCCAAAGGGAAATAAGGGGGACAAGCTTTCTGAGGATGTGAAGCAAGAGTCATAGAACATTTTTATGATGAAGAGTTTAGTCTGATCTGTCCAGGAAAAAAGGACTGTATTACTGTTCGGATAGATGGAGAAAAGGTTAAAAAACAAAAATACTTATTACTGAGCAAGTCAAATATTTGTTGTTTACCGCAATAAAAATGGACCAGAAATTGGATTTTCTGAATTTTGTGAACTAAGGCCAAAGTTGTGTGTGACTGGTTCACATTGTGTGTGCACAATACATCAAAACTGGAAACTAATGTTGGCACATAGCCCAATAAAAGAAGATAACAATTGCAAATACTCTTCTCGGGTTTGCCGCCGGATTGTATTGTGTAACTCGCACAATATTTCGTCGATGCAACTGCTCGACATCATCAGGTGGTGGTAGCTGCTGTTATCACTGCTGCAAGGTGCTACTGATGATAATCGCACGGCGGCGACGGAATTTATCATGCCGGGGGCAGGCAATACGCGTGCGCGGGAAGACGCTCGTGGTTGGAGGAAAGCGGCGCTCCTGGTGCCCCCTGCTGGGCGCCGCAGAAAGGCCATCCGCGCGTGCACTGTGGGCAATGACTGTGCTGCCGGACGCTCCTGTGGTTAAGGTCCGAACTAAACCACAGTTGCGCGCTTCGTCACTTGACGGATCGGAAGTTCTTGTTTCCCTTTTTTTCGATTTAATGGCAGCCAGTGCTGGATTCCAGGCGGCGCTTAGCTGGAACCCTGCATCCCTGTTGATAAGATTGTCAGCTGTACGGATATGTATGGCCTCCTTAACAACACAGTCCCAGAAAGATGACGCTGGGGATAAAATTTTCGTCTGTTCGTACAGCATACGATGTCCCGTGTCCAGGCAATGCTCCGCTACCGCTGATTTATCAGGTTGCCCCAGGCGTGTGTGACGATGGTGTTAGACGCAACATTCTTGCACGGTTCGGCATGTCTGTCCAATGTAAGATTTTCCACATTGGCATGGGATTTTATACACACCACGTTTCCTAAGGCCAAGATCGTCTTTGACCGAGCACAATAAATTCCTCAATTTTGCTGGTGGCCGAAATACACACTTGATATCGTGCTTTTTGAGGATTCTTTCTATTCTCGAAGACATGCCGCCAAAATAGGGCAAGAACAATTAGTTACAAAACTGTTGGCCCTCTCTATTAACCCTACATTGCAAAGCATCAGAGCAAGGATTTGCAGTTCACTAAAGAAGGTCTGAAACCAGGAGAATTGATTATACTAATGGATTTCACAGAAGATTATTCCTTTATTGTCCAAGATGCAGTGCAGGGATTCAATTGGAAAAATAGTCAAGCAACAATACATCCATTTGTCATTTACTACAAAGGTAATGAAGACCTGAAGATTGTCAGCTACTGCATGATCAGTGATTGCCTCAGACATGACACAGTTGCAGTGCATGTGTTTTTAACGTACTTTATCAAATCCCTTATGTGCATTTTTAAAGAAATTAAGCATATTCATTATTTTAGCGAATGTTCTGGGGCATAGTACAAAAATTTTAACAGTTTCCTAAATCTTTGCCATAATCAAAAACACTCTGGCATTACTACAGAATGGAATTTTTTCGGAACAAGCCAAGGGAAATCACCATGTGACAGAATTGGGGGCACAGTTAAGCATTTAGCAGCAAGAGCTAGCCTTCAGCGCCTAATTGACAACCAAATCTCAACACCAACTGATCTGTTTTATTGCTGCAATCAAAATTTATAATTGAAAAATGTCTGCTTGTGTCTGGATGTGCGGATGGATGTGTGTGCGCGCGAGTGCGAGTGTAGTACACCTGTCCTTTTTTTCCCCTAAGGTAAGTCCTTCCGCTCCCGGGATTGGAATGACTCCTTACCCTCTCCCTTAAAACCCAGATCCTTTCGTCTTTCCCTCTCCTCCCTCTTTCCTGAAGAAGCAACCGTCGGTTGCGAAAGCTAGAAATTCTGTGTGTGTGTGTGTGTGTGTGTGTGTGTGTGTGTGTGTGTGTGTGTGTGTTATTTTATTGTGCCTGTCTACCAGCACTTTCCCGCTTGATAAGTCTTGGAATCTTTATATATAATCGAAAGAAACTTCCACATGGGAAAAATAAATTAAAAACAAAGATTCCAAGACTTATCAAGCGGGAAAGCGCCAGTAGACATGCACAATAAAATAACACACAAACACACACACAAAATTACGAGCTTTCGCAACCGGCGATTGCTTCGACAGGAAAGAGGGAAGGAGAAGGAAAGATGAAAGGATGTGGGTTTTAAGGGAGAGGGTAAGGAGCCATTCCAATCCCGGGAGCGGAAAGACTTACCTTAGGGGGGAAAAAAGGATAGGTATATACTCACACGCGCACACACATGCACACAAGCACACAAGCAGACATATTTAAAGGCAAAGAGTTTTGGCAGAGATGTCAGTTGAGGTGGAAGTGCAGAGGCAAAGATGATGTTGAATGACAGGTGAGGTATGAGTGGCGGCAACATGAAATTAGCGGAGATTGATGCCTGGTGGATAACGTGAAGACAGGATATATTGAAGGGCAAGTTCCCATCTCCGGAGTTCGGATAGGTTGGTGTTAGTGGGAAGTATCCAGATAACCCGGATGGTGTAACACTGTGCCAAGATGTGCTGCCCGTGCACCAAGGCATGTTTAGCCACAGGGTGATCCTCATTACCAACAAACACTGTCTGCTTGTGTCCATTCATGCGAATGGACAGTTTGTTGCTGGTCATTCCCACATAGAAAGCGACACAGTGTAGGCAGGTCAGTTGGTAAATCACGTGGGTGCTTTCACACGTGGCTCTGCCTTTGATCGTGTACACCTTCCGGGTTACAGGACTGGAGTAGGTGGTGGTGGGAGGGTGCATAGGACAGGTTTTACACCGGGGGTGGTTACAAGGGTAGGATCCAAAGGGTAGGGAAGGTGGTTTGGGGATTTCATAGGGATGAACCAAGAGGTTACGAAGGTTAGGTGGACGGCGGAAAGACACTCTTGGTGGAGTGGGGAGGATTTCATGACAGATGGATCTGATTTCGGGGCAGGATTTTAGAAAGTCGTATCCCTGCTGGAGAGCCACATTCAGAGTCTGATCCAGTACCAGGAAGTATCCTGTCACAAGTGGGGCACTTTTGGGGTGGTTCTGTGAGAGGTTCTGGGTTTGAGGGGATGAGGGAAGTGGCTCTGGTTATTTGCTTCTGTACCAAGTCGGGAGGGTAGTTGCGGGATGCGAAAGCTGTTTTCAGGTTGTTGGTGTAATGGTTCAGGGATTCAGGACTGGAGCAGATTCGTTTGCCACGAAGGCCTAGGCTGTAGGGAAGGAACCGTTTCATATGGAATGGGTGGCAGCTGTCATAATGGAGGTACTGTTGCTTGTTGGTGGGTTTGATGTGGACGGATTGGAACGGCTCCTTACCCTCTCCCTTGAAACCCACCACACACACACATACACACGCACACGCACACGCACACACCCCTTCATCCTGACCCACAACTTCTTCACTTTTGAAGGCCAGACATACCAACAATTAAAGGGAACAGCCATGGGTACCAGGATGGCTCCCTCGTACGCCAACCTATTCATGGGTCGCCTGGAGGAAGCCTTCTTGGTTACCAAGGCCTGCCAACCCAAAGTTTGGTACAGACAGTCCTGTAACCCGGAAGGTGTACACGATCAAAGGCAGAGCCACGTATGAAAGCACCCACGTGATTTACCAACTGACTTGCCTACACTGTGAAGCTTTCTATGAGGGAATGACAAGCAACAAACTGTCCAGGATACTTCCCACTAACACCAACCTGTCAAAACTCCGGAGATGGGAACTTGCCCTTCAGTATATCCTCTCTTCTCGTTATCCGCCAGGCCTCAACCTCCGCTAATTTCACGTTGCCGCCGCTCATACCTCACCTGTCTCAACAACATATTTGCCTCTGTACTTCCGCCTCGACTGACATCTCTGCCCTTACTCTTTGCCTAAATATGTCTGCTAGTGTCTTTCCGCTCCCGGGATTGGAATGACTCATACCCTCTTCCTTAAAAACCCATATCCTTTTGTCTTTCCCTCTCCTTGCCTCTTTCCTGACTAAGCAACCGTTGGTTGCAAAAACTTGAATTTTGTGTGTATGCCAGCGCTTTCGTTTGGTAAGTCACATCTTTGTTTTTAGATATATTTTTCCCACATGGATTGTTTCCAACATAAACGTTTTGAGGATGGATGTACAGTGTCTGGTACAAGAGACCATCACCATTTTGTGCCAACTGATGAAAAGCGACTTAGGATTTACAGATTATCAAATGATACATTGTCCTTTATAGCAAATATTAACTGACATGCTTAAGTTGCTACTTAACAGGTTGCTATTAATGAACTACAGCCTGGCCAGTATGTTGCGTTTGTGCCGGAAAATAATGGATAGGAAATATCTGTGAAGTTTAATGTGAACAAAATGATGCCTTGATTAATTTAATGCATCCTCATGGAGCTGCTCAATCATTTCATTGGCCTACTAGAAGAGACATATGCTGGATCCCTGAACAACAGATAATTGCAGTTATACCGGTCCCAGCTGCTTCAATGATGGGGCAGCAATACCGTTTGCCGGTAGCGATAGGTTTGGACATCAGCAAAAAATTTAAAACCTTTAACAATTGAAGAATTCTGTATTATGTCTTTGGAACCACAGAGACCCAAAAAAGGCTTGGTAGCCTGCTAGATAACCACTTTCAGGCTTGGGAACCTGAAGTAAAGAAACCCACCCATGGCTGACCTTGCATGGCTATCGGGCGTGGCCCTTTGGCAATGGGGTTACCAGTCTTGAGATTGGTAGTGGCATAGCCACCATGGACCAACGCAAGGATTTTCCAAATTACTCAAAAAAGTCAATAGTTTAGGCGAATTTTTTTGCACCTTACCCAAAGAGACACCAAAATGAAAATAAGTTTTTCTAATAGAATGAAATGTGCTCTGTTGAATGATGTTAATGAATGTAATGTGGTAGGTGTCCATTTTAAGATACATGACTTTGAACACAGGTACATTTTGATAAATTCATGTTTTTTTAGCAAATTTACAGGATGGTAGCACAGTAACAGAACACAAAAGCCAGGGCAAAATTTGTGAAACACGAAACACCCAGACAAACAGTAGTTTGGCAAAAGACCAGGTCCATAGTGCACTTTCTTCACTACTTATGCCTCGTTAAATTATGGGGCAAATTTTTCGTGACATGATTTGTTGCCCACTTTGAACTGAGATTATGCCAAATGCATTGCTTTCTGAACTCTACTTGCAACATTTGTGTTTAGAGCACACAAAGTTGTACCACTATACCCAGAAGCAAGAGTCTAGCTCTTTTACATCAGGAACAGTGGAATGCCAAACTTGACAATTTCTTCATGACATTTTGGTCTCTGTAAAGGTGGTCTTCACGAAAATGGCTCTAGCACCTCAACCAGATTACAGGTGAGCCTGAAACTTTGCACAAGTTCATGTAGGGCCCTCAGGTACATCCTGTACAAATTTCATCAAAATTGAAGATGGTCAAGCTGGGATCATCATGTAAACTGGGACACTTGACATGGAATGACCCAGCTGTAGTTGTAGCTGTGCCAAACAAAATAAAGCATGACTACACAAATTACTATTATAAAGCTCTATGAAAAGAAATGAAGCTACAAATATCCGCTTAGTTGGCAAATTATATTGAGTAATATGTAGAGCTACAATACTAGACAAATTTAATGATTTAAAGAGTGTTCCTTATGATTTATTAATACCTTATCATTGCGAGGAACTCCCAGTTTGGATTCCCTGGGTCCATATTCATAAGTAGTTCTTTCTCTTCTTTAAGTTCAGCTTGACGCTGCCTCCTTTCATCTCTGTTCTTTTTTAATTTTTCAACTTCTTTCACAACATTACTACGGCGAAATTTACCAGCTCCTGAGAAGAAAATGCAAAATGACGTAAAAACTCAGTACTACTTCTCACACAACTTTCCTGTTTAACTACACATGCACAATGTTCTATGAAATATATAAAACAGCTGAAGTCAAACATGCAGTAAACGTGAAATGAATATTGGAGTTATTTTGTTCAAATTCTTTTGTAAGTGCAGAATAAACATTACAACAAAACAACTAAAAAAGGTGTGCACATGACTGAAACAGCAAGACATGATTCTTCTTTCCCATCCTCTTTCCCAAATAAAGATACTTATAAATGGTGGAATAGACTCGTGTACGGAGCTGTTTCAATTGAAGAATATAGCGCAAGTCTAGCTTTGTGTAAATTACACATTGCACAAAAGATTTTAACATTTGGAATTTGTGTGTTCTGAGGATACAAAAACTTTATACATATGCGACTAAATCCTCAAACAGTCCACAAAAAGGAGCATATCAAAAGAGGACACACAATCCTTAACCCCAACGAGTGCAGACAGGAACCTGTATTTCCAACTGTTGCAGGCTGCTGCTGCTGCTGCTGTTGTTGTTGCTGTTGTTGTTGTTGTTGTTGTTGTTGCAGTAGCTGTTGTTGTTGTTGTTGTTGTTGCTGCTGCTGCTGTTGGACTAGTAACTGGTGTTGGATTAACTGCTGCTGTTGTTGCTTTTGTTGCTGCAATGCTGCTAATTGTTGGTGCTGCATCGTGTGTTGCCGTGCAGTTAAATTAGCTGGGTTTGGAGCAATATTTTCTAATCCTCTTTGGATGTGTGTATCCCCATGTCCATTTACTGTTGGAACATTTGTGAGCCTTCCACCTTGTTTGTTGCGTAATGCTCGTTCTGAAACATTTTCATTAAATTACTCTGGTGCTTTGAGCATTGCATAGTTGCTAAAAATAAATAAATAGTGAGGGCAGTACCAACACAAAATGATCAAAATCAGTCAAATCCTGTATAGACAAACAAGTGAAGTGGCAACAGAAATGGGGGGCAAAAAAAAAAAAAATTGCTGTTCCATTCCAGCAGTTAGAAAAATATATTTAGATATGAGGCAGACTAGTTGAAAATAACCAGTAAACATACTAAAGCAATTGATCCCACACTAATGAAGTCTTATTTACTTACTGGCACACTGTACGGTACATGTCCATAAGTATCAATTGCTTTATCTGTGAATAGACAAGTTTTAACACCAGTTTCTGTTATAGCTTTCAGTTCCTGTATCCTGCACAGATACAACAACAGAGGTACCTTTTGGCACTGATGGAGAAAGGTATTCCTCGATAATTCCACTTTTTGTTAACAAATGCTCAAAACAGTTATTGAAAAACAAGATACTGAAACATTGTGTTCTGAATACTATAGACCACGATGAATTATAAAGATCCACGAACACGTCTCGTTCCCTGGAGTGGTGTGTTCATAGTGAAAACTTAATTTTGGCAGTCCAAAAGTATATGAAAGTTAGGGAAGAGGAGGAATACTGTGTGTTATTGGGAACCTTACTCAAGAAGTGTAAAAAAGTTACACTGGGTAAGTTTCTCACTAAGTAGCACTAATGTAAAAACTTCATGGCAGATTAAAATTGGATGCCGGATTGATACACTCATCTTTGCAAAGGTTCAGAGTTTAAATCTCAGCCTGACACACGGTTTTAATCTGCCAGGAAGTTTCATATCAGTGGACACACTACTGTAGAGTCAAAACTCAATTCCGTAGAAATTAATGTAAGTTGTTAGGCAACATGGTTTAGTATAATTATTATAGGTACTGCTGGGCTATTGTTCCAGTGGAATAAATGCTGATTTGCCACACTTCTGCTACAAGTAATTGAAGTGTTGACCTTACTGGATTGTGTTGGATTGCTTTTCTTTCGCAATACTTAAACTGTATATGCTTGTAGTTTTTACTGTTTCCAAAGATAATGGGATAAAAATATTGATTCTGTTGTTGAATGAAATATACTGCAGCAGAAAGAAAAACTAATACTATATGACATAATGTAGAAACCATGTTTCACTTATGTTGGTCATGAAGTCTTGCATGGTTTATTAATTCACATTAAATGACCAATAACAATCTACATCAGTTTTTTCCTTCATAGGGAAATCATGGGAATCCATCAGTTTTGTAGTTATTGGACGAGTTTTTCAGAAAATAACTAAGGAATAATACACTGATTGATGTGATGATTTTAGTGACACTCATTACTGGAACTATTCTAGAGATTTCAATGAACTTGTGACCAACATTTTAATCTTGGTGAGACTGGTTGCATTCTGTGCCCACTGATTGCTTCACAAACGAGCGGATACGGTTTGTTCACTTTGTTTGTAGGGCCGTAGCTGCTCCTGGCAGTCAAGGAATGCCTAGTTCTGTTACAGACATAGGCATGGCAATACATCTCCCACCTTCAAAATGGGGCAAGGCGTTTCACTATGTCTGGCAGCCATGAGCATCATGTTAACTGAGCTATGAACAGAGTGGAGAAGATTACACACAGGTCTCCACTTCCACTTTTCATTACAAAAAAGAAAATAAAAAAAAATATTTTAAATAGATTGCTGGTCCATCCTGTTCCCATCTAATGCTAGTGGTTATGGTAGTTATCTTTTACAGTATAAATTTAGTGTGTGTGTGTGTGTGTGTGTGTGTGTGTGTGTGTGTGTGTATTATTGTAACATCTATAACTTTTCTAATACTGAGGGCAGTAGTTTCTTACACTGTACATTTAGTGGTGTACGGAAAGTGTACGTACTCTGAGTTATCTGTAGTTATTTAGAAGTCTGATAAGGAATGTAGGGTTAATGCAGACTTACTACTAATCAAGAACGCATTTGCTGTTAAATAATGCAATGTGGCAGTTGTTTAACTTGGAATATGGGTTTATTTGTTAAAATATCACACCTTACTAGCCGTTTCATGTGTAGTATCGATGTAATTTGTTTAAATACCGCACTGTGGTAACTGGTCAGTCTCATATTCACTTGTGTGTCTGAAATACTGAAGGAGAAGTGACAAAATTATCAATAGCATAACGTAGTCTTACTTCAGTGTGCTTGCAGAAGGTACAAAGAGGAGTGGTTTTGTTGTTAAATACTGCACTGCAGTATTACTAAACAAAAAAATCGCCTATTTACATGTATCTTAGAATGGAAACATGGACATATGGAGGGAAATTGGTCAAAAACTTAAATAGTGATGAGAGGCGGAGTGCTTAAGTAATATCTTATACACGTTAAAGACATCACAAGATAATAATGCAGGGTAAGTTCCTTGCAGCAATAGTTTTTCTTGCACTATGATAGTTGTTCAGTGTTTTGGGTATTTTTTTTTTTTTTTGAAAAATTGGCTAAAATGTAAACAGAAACAAGACGTGGACTGCCTACAGGTAATGCACAATACTATGCTATTAAATGCATTAATTATCATACAAAACTTGTAGGTTGCCATTTTGGATGATTGATTATGGTAATTTTGGCTACCATTTTTAAATAGGAAAAGTCAGTTGCTGATGGTCCTCGAGTGACGAAGCCTGTGGTATAGCTCTAGCAATAAAATCGGGGAGGGAGGGGGACCCTTTAATGCAGTCACTTTGCCCCAGAGAAATGGAGGACAATAGGGTGTGTGACTGATTACACAGTGTTGCCTCAGGCGGGGTTACCTTGAACACAACTCGAACAACTGCCTCAGGTTTAACCTGATAGCCTGTTATCAATGACTGCTTTCGTAGTCTTAAGGGAGTACCGACACTTGACCATCACACACAATCCCATATGACTGCCATATAAACAAGCTTCCCTGGTGTTGAAAGCAACTGAAAGAGGTGAACAGACTTAAGTCGCCAGGTACAAATGAAATCCCAATTCTGTTTCAGTGGGAGTATCCGTGGCATTGGCCCCTTACTTAGCTTTGATTTATCGTGAATCTCGTCCATCAAAAAGTACCAAAAAACATGAAAACAGTGCAGATGACTACTGTCCGATAGAGGTACTCAGGGTACCCTCCGCCACACACCGTCAGGTGGCTTGTGGAGTATGGATGTGGATGTAGATGTCTAAAAGAACAGTAAAAGAAGGGAACCCAAAAAAATCACAGACCAATATCCTTAACATTAGTTTTCTGTAGAATTCTTTAACATATCCCGAATTTATTATATTCAAACTTCCCCGAGACTGAGAAGCTTTTATCAACAAATCAGCACTGTTTTAGAACGCATTGCTTGTGCAAAACTCTGCTTGCCCTTTTCTCACACGATATACTGCGATCTGTGGATCAAGGGCAATATGCAGGTTACATAGGCAATATTTCCAGTTTATATAATAAATGGCAGCTTGCTCTAAATGTGTAAAATTGTAAGTTAATGCAGATGAGCAGGAGAAACAATCCCGCGATGTTTGAAAAAAGTATCAATGGAGTGCTGCTCGACACAGTCGCTTTGGTTAAGTATCTACACACAATATTGCTAAGCGATATGAAATTGAACGAGTATGTAAGGACAGTAGTAAGGCACATGAATGGTTGAATTGAGTTTACTGGGAGAGCTGTATGGAAATGTAGCTCACCTACAAGGGAGACTGCACATAAAACACTTATGCAAATCATTCTTGAGTACTGCTGGAGTGTTTGGGTTCCCCACCCAGCATTTATACTCATTTTCAGAGTATCAAATACATTATGACTTCATGACATTTCCATTACCTTTTTAGTTAAAATCATGACCTCTCGAAAATGTTCACGGTACAATGAGAAAACATTTTTTAATGAACCTACAGGGAAACACTTATGAATTAAACTGCTTGTAGCACTCATTTCACTAGCAATAAATTAAATATTATTATGCTATTTGTATTGCATAATACCCTAAAATTTCATGTGACACTAAGAAACCGAACTTAAAAAAGGCAAATGTTTGTAGTGGCTTGTGATAGCAGAAGTTATGCTAACACAGACAAATAGGTGACGTGTGAGGGAAGTAATGAGACTGACAACACTGCCTTCTACTTGTGTAAACTGGTGTGTTCATCCCTTCCAGATACTCTGTCCAAATTTCAGCTCCGCACAGCCATCACGCGATTTCCGAGGGGGCCATCGATGAATCTGTGTTTTTGTTGTGTGATACCAAAATGGAATAGTCAAATACAGAGTAATGTTATACCATCAAGTCCTGCATAATCCGAGAGTGAGGATATTGGAAAGTTAGAACAGGCCTATGAAGACATTTCATATCAAGAAAACAAGTTTTTTACTGGCACAAATTATTTTTGGAAAGCTGAGAACATGCTGAAGATGAGCCTCAGGCAGGCAAATCTTCAACTTAAAAATATGATGGAAATATCAAATGAGTGTGTGTGTGTGTGTGTGTGTGTGTGTGTGTGTGTGTGTGTGTGTGTGTGTGTGTGTGTGTGTGGGCGCGCGCGTGTGTGTGTGCGCGCGCGTGTGCGCGTGCTGTTGTGAGATAGTTCCTCCAGGACAAACTGTCAACCATGTGTTTCAGAAATATGTTCTTTAAATGGTCAGAAAAAGGTGAACCGAGTGAGACTAGACATTGTAATGGATGCTGCATCATGAAAATGCCCCAAGTTGCACAACCACCTCCATACGGAATTTTTTGCCTCAAAAGGCACTCCTGTTCCACAACCTAGCTTTTCACCTAATTTGAGACCTTATGACTTTTCTATTTCTTAAATTGAAAAATGTCTTAAAAGAACATCACTTTGGAACTGGAGAACACTCAAAAAGAACATGACAAATGTGTTAAAGGGCCTACTGTCACCTTCAGCACAGCTACCAAGACAGAGAATGACAATTCCGCTGGTATATAGCTGCCAAAGCACACTACTTTGAAGGGGACAATAAATACTGTTTGAAGGAGGGTGGGAAAAAACAAATTGGAAGATAATTTCATGACCACACTATTTCATTACTTTCAGCAGACATCTCGGATTAAAGAAAGCCATGGAAGCAATTCTGAGTTGTGCTGCTAGATTATTTCCTGGTGATTCTATCAACGTGTGTGTGTGTTTTACAGAGATTCTTAATGAACTCAAGTGGGGCAGTCTTTTTCTGAGATACCATTAGCAAATTGAGAGACCAGGATCTGAAGGTGACTGCAGAACAATTCTGCAGTTGCCAATACACATTTCACATCAAGAGTATGAAGGTGAGAAATTTATTAGGTCTTGTATGGGGGCATTTAGACAGTCATTTTTCCCAGCTCCATTTGCAAGTGGAATAAAATAGGAAACCACTACTAGTGGTATAGGGTACACTCCAACACACACTTTATGGTGGCTTGTGGAGTATATATGTAGACGTACTAGCTTTCTAGCTCCCCACCCAGGGGGGCAATGACATGGAGCACCATCACGTAGGAGCCACATCACACTTCGTACCACAAAGGAACGTCTTCCAACAGGGGAGGGAGGTCACTCGCAAGAAGTGCAGATATGCCTCATTGTGAGTAGTTTTAGAGGGAGGACTGGTCCCATGGTGCAGTCACCAATAATCCCCTACCACACTGACACTGAATCACTACTGATGGTTCGTTGTCACCATAACACGGGGATTTTCCATAGCACACAGGGAGTGTTGTGGGGTTTGAAAGACCGCACATTGTGAAGGTAGCCTTATCTATTAATAGAATGGATTAGAAACGTCCTGTCACCGTTGTGGCCTGAGCGACGAAACTGTCACTGCAGATTAAGTCTATAGGTAACAAGGCCTGTAGGCATTGTGAGCAGTACAGATAGTGGCAGCTATCCACATCCCAGACTGGTGGGCCACCCACTGGAGCTGATACCAGCATCATCATTAAATGTCTTATGTCCATTTTCAAGCATGTATACGACCCTCTGAAGCATTTACGGCCATATGTCTGTATGAAGCTTTTTGCTCCTTAAGCCTGGTCTACATGTAACATTTTGACATCATTCTTGCACAATCACACAAGACTGAAAATTGCACAGCTACACTATTCAAACTTCCGCTAAATATGTTGCTCTGTCTTTAGCTCAGCCGTTATTGGCAACGACTGTAGTATGCACTGAACTTTAAGAAGGAACCAAAGTCTATATATCTTTCACGGTCGTCCTGGGATTTGTTACTGAAGAGAGGCAGAATCTCCCATGTTAAACTTCTTTGAGAACAGCAGGAACCAGAAGATTGACAACTATTTACTGTAAGCTATTCACTGTAAGCTATTAACACTTGCAACCCCAGAAACTGAAAAAGCATCACGAAAGTGGATACCAGCTCCCACTTGAGACCCACCACAACTGTAATATTTTTAGCAACTGACAAGAGCTACAAGGACCTTTCATTTGCAGTAAATATTCTGTAGATAGGTTATGGTCTGCATAATTTTAGACATGGTTCTCGAAAGTACTCAGAAATTTGAGCTAACAACTGAACTGGATCACTTGGTTGTGGATAACACTTTTTGCTACTGGGGAGGTTTCCCCGATAATTATAAGGAAAATTCTGTTGCAATATACTCTGTCCTCCAGAAGAACCACCACTGTTAACAACTGTAGAGTCTTCCTTAAATGCTTCCAGTTCAGCTTAAAAAACGTAGTCATTATGAGCTTTCACACAAGCATATTATAGTACTCTGTAAGATCATGTTATTTATGCATTACATATTTCCCATAAGCACGAAGGTGTTCAACTATGATTTACTTTCCTTCTTGAATGTCAAAGTACCACAATGGAAGTTAATAAATTTCTTCCATTCCAGCTCTAGATCACATGAACGCTTTTATTTTCACACACTCTTTGGAGCAAACTATTCCAGATGAGGTGATCCTTTTGGTGACCAACTCTTTTGTTGCTTTAGAATCAATTTCCTCATACTTATTAACAAAAGCAGTGCATCCTTGGTTACTCTTGTCTCAGTTGCTGTAACCCTTAGATTTTACTTACCAGAGGCAAGGGAAACTTTTGTACAGGTCTACGAAATCTGTGAAAAATTCTTGAGTCCAGTGTTCTAAGTCTGCCATTGTCTTTCACCACTAGAGCCTCTAGCATCATCGAAAGTAGACTGGCAGTAGAGCTAAGTTTGAGTGGTAAGACTGATGTGCTTCTACACCCATGGACTTTATAGTCTTGCACATACACAAAGCTCCAGTCCATCAGTGCTTTATGACTTTGTCAAACTTGATTCAGTTCACGAAAGACTGTCTAACTTCCGTCCACGTATAACATTTTATTTGACAAATCTGGCATGATCGTGCAAGACTGAGGACAAAGCATAATATACATATCAGGCTTTATCCTACCAGGGACAAATTCCTGTTGTTTGTCCCCATTTAGCTTCATCATATTGTATGTAGTAAGACAAATCCTCACAGGGTGGGCATAAACATTGAAGTATTTGTGATCATTGCTTTTCATTGTCCCACCCTGATATACGTATGAGTTGTGGTTGGTTGGTTGGGTGTGGGATTGAAGGGACCAGACTGCTAAGGTCATCGGTCCCTTGTTCCACGATAAAATCACACGAAATAAAAGCTGTTAGTCGTTAAAAACGGAGAACTGAGACAAGGGACGACACAATACAAGAAAGACAGACAAAGACCAGACAAACGGAACTAAAATCACACCGAGTGTGAAGGTGGCTGGCCGACCATGAAAATAAGGAAAAGCCAACCACCAAATGACATTAAAACCCACAGTTTAAAACCACAGGCCAAAGGCCCAAGTCAATACAGGAAATAAAAGGACAAACACTCAAATCATACGATAAAAACCCCCTGCCCGAATAAAACTCAACACAAGGTCCGCCATAGCAATGTCATCACATAAAAGGGCAGGGAGGGTATCAGGCAGCGCAAACGTCTGCCTGAGTCCTGTTAAAAGGGGGCAGTCCACCAAAATGTGGACCACCGTCAGAGCTGCCCCGCAGCGACATCGCGGTGGGTCCTCCCGGCGCAACAAATGGCCGTGCGTCAGCCACGTGTGGCCAACGCGCAGCCGGCAGAGGACGACAGAGTCCTTCCGAGAGGCCCGCATGGAGGAGCGCCACACACAGGTCGTCTCCTTCACTGCCCAAAGTTTGTTGGGCGTGGGCAGGGTGCGCCACTCATCACTCCAGGCACCAAGCACTTTCTGGCGCAAAAGCGACAGGAGATCACACTCCATAAGGCCGAGTTCCAGAGCCGGTGAACTCACTGCCTGTTTAGCCAGCGTGTCAACCCGCTCATTGCCCGGGATGCCGACATGACCTGGGGTCCAAACAAAGACCACGGAGCGGCAGCAACGGGCAAGAGCATGGAGCAACTCGTGGATGGCCATCACCAGACGGGAATGAGGAAAGCACTGGTCAAGAGCTCGTAAACCACTCAGGGAGTCACTACAGACGACAAAGGACTCACCTGAGCGGGAGCGGATATATTCTAGGGCGCGATAGATGGCAACCAACTCGGCAGTGTACACACTGTTCCCGGGTGCCAGCGACCGTTGCTCACAATGATCCTCTAGAGTAAGAGCGTAACCAGTGCGACCAGAGACCATCGAACCGTCGGTATAGGCCACGGCAGATTCGGGAAACTCGGCAAGGAGAGAAACAAAGCGGCGGCGGAGGGCTGGAGGAGGGACCGAGTCTTTCGGACCCTGTGCCAAATCCAGCCGAATGCATGGTTGGCGCACACACCAAGGGGGCAGATGGAGATTGGCCCGGAAAACAGGCGGGAGAGGAAAAAACTCAATCCCACACAGTAGAGCCCGGATGCGAACCGCGATCGTACACCCTGACCGGGGCCGCCTGTCCGGAAGATGGACGATCAAGTGCGGGAACAGGAGACGGTAGTTGGGATGCCCTGGCAAGCTACAAACGTGGGCAGCATAAGCGGCCAGAAGTCTGTCGCGCCGGATCCGCAATGGAGGAACACCAGCCTCCACAAGTAAGCTGTCAACAGGGCTTGTCCGAAATGCTCCTGTGGCGAGTCGGATCCCGCAGTGATGGATGGGATCCAGCAATTGCAACGCTGATGGCGATGCCGAACCATAAGCCACACACCCATAATCAAGGCGGGACTGGATCAGCACTTGATACAGCCGGAGAAGGGTGGACCGATCGGCACCCCATCCGGTGTGGCTAAGGCAACGGAGAGCGTTTAAATGCCACCAGCATGTATGTTTAAGCTGCCTAATATGAGGCAGCCAAGTCAACCGGGCATCAAATACCAGTCCCAAGAACAGATGCGTCTCTACCACAGCAAGAGGTTCACCGTCAAGGTAAAGGCGTGGCTCAGGGTGAACCGTGCGACGCCGGCAGAAATGCATAACGCAGGTCTTAGCGGCCGAAAACTGGAAGCCGTGCGCTACAGCCCACGACTGCGCCTTGCGGATAGCGCCCTGCAGCTGGCGCTCAGCAACTGCAATGCCAGCGGAGCTGTAGTAGAGGCAGAAGTCGTCTGCATACAACGAAGCTGCGATGGACGATCCCACCGCCTCAGTGAGCCCATTGATCGCAATTAAAAACAGGGAGACACTGAGGACAGACCCCTGTGGGACCCCGTTCTCTTGGACCCGGGAGGAACTATGGGACGCAGCAACTTGCACGCGGAAGGAACGAGACGACAGAAAACTCTGAATAAAAATCGGGAGCGGGCCCCTAAGACCCCACCCATGAAGTGTGGCCAGGATGTGATATCGCCAAGTCGTATCGTGCGCCTTCCGCATGTCGAAGAAGACGGCAACCAGATGTTGGCGGCGTGCAAAGGCTGTACGGGCAGCAGACTCTAGGGAGACCAGATTATCGACGGCAGAGCGGCCTTTACGGAACCCACCCTGAGACGGAGCCAGAAGGCCTCGAGGAGCCAACTCAACCTCCGGCTCACCATACGTTCTAGCAACTTGCAAAGAACGTTGGTGAGGCTTATGGGGCGGTAGCTGTCCACCTCCAGCGGGTTCTTGCCAGGTTTCAACACGGGGAGGACGATGCTTTCTCGCCATTGAGACGGGAACACACCCTCAACCCAGATGCGGTTGAAAACATCTAGGAGGCGTCGCTGGCAATTCAAAGAGAGGTGTTTCAGCATCTGGCTGTGGATGCGGTCTGGCCCAGGAGCCGTATCAGGGCAAGCAGATAGGGCACTCTGGAATTCCCAGTCGCTGAAAGGAGCATTGTACGACTCCGCGTGGCGCGTGTGAAAGGAAAGCCTCCAACTTTCCAACCGCTCTTTCCGGGAGCGGAAGGCCAGTGGGTAATTCGTAGATGCGGAACACTGAGCAAAATGCGCTGCTAACCGGTCCGCAATTGTGTCGGAGTCAGGACACACCACTCCATTCAGCGAAAGCCCAGGGACAGAGACAGGCGGCCGATAGCCATGGAGTCGCCTAATCTTAGCCCAAACCTGCGATGCAGAGGTACGGACGCCAATGGTGGAAACATACCGTTCCCAACACTCCTGCTTCCGTTGGCGAATAAGGCGTCGGGCACGGGCACGGAGCTGTTTAAAAACGATGAGGTTCTCCAAGGACGGGTGCCACTTATGGCGTTGAAGAGCCCACCGGCGATCTCTAATCGCCTCTGCGATCTCGGGCGCCCACCAAAGCACAGTCCTCCGCCGAGGGGACCCGGATGAACAGGGAATCGCAGATGCCGCCGCAGAAACGATGCCGGTGGTGACCGACTGAACCACCGCATCAATGGTGTCATGGGAAGGAGGTGCGATAGTGGCGAGAGAGGAGAACAAGCCCCAATCAGTCTTATTCAGGGCCCATCTGGAGGGGCGTTCAGAAGAGTGACGCTGTGGTAGTGACAGAAAGATGGGGAAATGGTCACTACCACATAAGTCGTCATGGACACTCCAGTGGTGAAAGTCCGGGGCTGCAGATAGAAAGGTCGATGGCCGAAAATGTGCCATGGACTACGTTGAAATGTGTCGGCTCTCCCGTGTTTAAGAGGCAGAGGTCAAGCTGCGAGAGAAGAGTCTCGACATCTCTACCCCGGCCAGTAATCGCGGCGCTACCCCACAGGGGGTTATGGGCGTTAAGGTCGCCCAGTAACACAAAAGGAGGAGGCAGTTGTGCTATCAATGCAACCAACACATGACGCGAGACATCCCCATCTGGTGGAAGATACAAACTGCAGACAGTAATAGGCTGAGGCGTCCACATCCTTACAGCGACAGCCTCTAAAGGTGTGTGAAGAGGTACACATTCGCTGTAGACAGAGTTAACGCAGACTCCACCAGATACCCTCTCATAAGCTGCCCGGTTCTTGTAATAACCCCGATACCCACGTAGGGCAGGGGTCCGCATTGCCGGAAACCAAGTTTCCTGTAGGGCAATGCAGAGGAAAGGGTGACTGCTGATGAGTTGGCGAAGCTCAGCAAGGCGGCGGAAAAAAGCGCTGCAGTTCCACTGGAGTATCGCTTTGTCCATGTCCGAAAAAGGCGTGAAGGGACCGAGGAGGCAGATCACGCCACTGGGTCACCTGCTGCCACCGATGGAGGACCAGTACAATCTGCTTCCATGGTGTCTGAGGGTCCGGCGAGATCCAGGTCCTCAGCGGACGCCCGGATCTCCACCTTATCCTCGGACGCAGGGCCTGTAGGGAGCAGTGGGGTGGATGCCACCGCGTGTTCCTTGGCCTTAGAGGTCTTCTTCTTCGTCTTGTCTCTCTGGTCCTTGGGTTTCATTGGCTGGGAGGGCTCCAGCGAGTCAGTCCCCGGGACGGAGGAGGAGCGGGAAGCCCTGCGACCAGCCGCTGGTCTGCTTTTCTTCCATTGGCTGACGTCACCCTTCCCAGAGGCGGAAACCTGGAAGGGACCCAAGGGACCCTTTCCGTGCTATTCGAGCCGGGGAAGTTCGAGGCTTCCCCAGCTTAGAAGTGGGGACTGATGTCCCCGATGGTTGGGGGGGGTTGCTGCTCCTGAGGCAGGTAGTGCAGGAGTAGCAGGGAGTGAAGTGCTCCCCACCATCAAGGGGGCAGGTGTAGCATTCCGCTCTGAGAGGTGGCAGTCTGAGGGAGAGCTAATGGGGCCATAACAGTAGTAGCCGCGACGTAAGAGGCAGTCATTCGAACAGGATGGAGGCGTTCGAACTTCTGCCTGGCCTCAGTGTATGTCAGGCGGTCCAGGGTCTTATGCTCCATGATTTTACGCTCTTTCTGGAAGATCCTGCAGTCCGGCGAGCAAGGCGAGTGGTGCTCTCCGCAGTTTACACAGATGGGAGGCGGAGCACATGGAGTATTGGGATGTGATGGGCGTCCACAATCTCGACATGTGAGGCTGGAAGTACAGCGGGAAGACATATGCCCGAACTTCCAGCACTTAAAGCACCGCATCGGGGGAGGGATATATGGCTTGACGTCACAACGATAGACCATCACCTTGACCTTCTCAGGTAAAGTATCACCCTCGAAGGCCAAGATGAAGGCACCGGTGGCAACCTGCTTATCCCTTGGACCAAGATGTACGCGCCGGACGGAGTGAACACCTCGCCGTTCTAAATTGGCGCGAAGCTCGACATCGGACTGCAATAGAAGGTCCCGATGGAATATTATGCCCTGGACCATATTAAGACTCTTATGGGGCGTGATTGTAACCGGAACATCCCCCAGCTTGTTACAATTGAGTAACCGGTGGGACTGGGCAGAAGACGTCGATTTGATCAAAACCGAGCCCGAGCGCATTTTGGACAAGCCCTCCACCTCCCCGAACTTGTCCTTTAAGTGCTCGACGAAGAACTGAGGCTTCATGGATGTAAAGGATTCACCATCAGCTCTCGTACACACCAGGTAGCGGGGCGAGTATGGTTCGCTGGCATCCTTAGTCTTTCGTTCCTCCCATGGTGTAGCCAGGGAGGGGAACGATTTGGGGTCATATGTAGTTGCGTTGTATTGAGCCCTGGAACGCTTAGAGACTGCTGGCGGCTGGCCGCCAGCAAGAGATGATGTACCACGCTTCATTGCGGGTCATCCGCCCTGATGCCACCTACTCCGACCAAGGGCCCTCCCCACGGGCGCCACCCAGCCTCAGCAACGACCACCTGGCAGGATGGCCATTGCCAGGAGTCCCGATGCCCCAAGGAGATAGGCATCTACTCCTTGGCATACGTGGGGAGTTAACGGCGCTGGCATCAGCAGATTGATCCCTGTGTAGTCAGGGGGCTACAACCAACAGGGTACATGGCGGCCCCACCACAACGGACTGGCTACCGTGCTGGATTTCAGGTGATGTAGTCCAATATCGTCATTGGCACATAAAGCGACACAGCATAGCAGACTGCAATAAACTGCACCCAAGAACAAATCCACGCCCAAGAGATGGTAGGTGAGCGGGACTGCTAAGCAATGACGACAAACCTGGCTAGAGATGGTAATGCATGATGGACACATCGCTCCTTGTAAGGCGCCCTTCCCCAATCGGCTCGCTTTTCGGAAAATTTAGAAGGATGGAGGTCAAACCCGTTAGGGGACCATCTCACAAGGCCAAAACGTTTGAGACTCCTTTTAGTCGCCTCTTACGACAGGCAGGAATACCGTGGGCTTATTCTTACCCCCGAACCCACAGGGGGTTATGAGTTGTGGTGTCCCAATAACTTCTTAATATTGTAGCACTGGACTACTACTATTCTCCATTCTGTAAAATGCACTACTTCATATTTCTGAACATTTAAAGCAGTTAATCTTTGTAACTGCTTTCGCAGACAACTTGTGCTATCTGCAAAATGTCTGATTACTATTAATATTTTCTGCCTAATCATTAACATAGAACATTAACAGCAAGGGTCACAATGTACTTCCCAGGGGCACACCTGATATCACATCTACTTCAGTCTATGACGACTCATCCAAGGTAACATGCAGTGTCCTCTCCACAAAGTAATACTCAATGCGGACAAATTTTGTTTAGTACTCTAAAATTATCATCTAAGGGTAAAAACTGTAGAGGAAGACAGATATTGGAAAACATCCAACAAGCAATTGAGGTTATAGGTTACTAGTGCTACTCTGATAGAGGTTGACACAGGAGAGGACTTCATGCAGGGTGTCATCAAACCAGTCATGAGACTGACTCGAAAGAACCCCGAAATTATCATAGTTTTATTAATACTGTTTGTTATACTGAAACAAATGCTTATCAAAAGTCAAGAAATGTGGAACTCATTAACTGCCTTGATCCATGGCTTTCAGGACATCATGTGAAAAATCTGAGTTGGATTTTGCAACCGTGACTTTTTTGGAAGCCTGGAGGAAGTTACTCTGTCCAAGTGTACCTCAGAATATGTATATTCTGAAATTCTGGGACAGACGGATGTCAAAACGTGTTAGTGGATGATTGTCTTGTGGATCATTTCCAGTCCAGTTCTTGTAGATGGTGAGATCTGTCCTATTATCCAACCACTGGGCTCAGTTTTCTGTTTACGGGATCCACATTATTCCCTGGTCTAAAGAAGGCCAACTCTACTGCAAAACTGGAGAAACCTCATTACAACTGGTTTCAGAAAATATTCTATGGTGAAATTTTTGATACTGCTATGCAACATAACATACACACACACACACACACACACACACACACACACACACACACACACACTTTATCTCTGTACCCAAAAATGTAAATGTTCGTTTGTTCAAAATCTCAAATCTCCGAAAGTTCTTCACCGATTGCTTTGAAATTTTAACATAATGTTGCATTTGACTACACATGTGGTTTTTTTGTAGCTACTAAGGGGAAACGTTATTACCATTATTCTCAAAAAATGTTCTTGACCAATTTACTTCAAATATTTACATGTTACTCCAATAAACATCCAGATGTGCATAGCCTAAGTTTTAATACATATATGAGGAAAGTTGTGAGCAAAAATCTGGAGAGTTCTTGACCAATTTACTTCAAACTTTTACAGGACATTACCAAACATTCATAAGGACATAGGCTACACTTAAAAAAAAAGTTTTCTGTTAAAGATGACTGCAAGAAAGAAAATGGAGGGCTTTGCTCTGTTCTAATTCGTATGGTTTTATTTTCTTTCTCACAATAAGTTTTAACTATGATAGCAGGGCATTCAAAGGACAAGAAAAATTGTTTCTTCCATATATATCCTCTCTCGTATACATTTTAAACAGATCGCATACACAACAATGTGCTGTCTTGCTTTCTTCCTTGCAGTCAATTTTCATAGAAAACACAATATATGTATGGAAGGCTTATCAGGCAGAGGTGTGCTGGTGCACATCAGAGTACGGTGCAGCGAGTAAGTGTGCAGACGTTTTCAGACGTGCTTATGGTGACTGTGTGTTGAAAATGGCTCGAAGAACACACATTGATGACGGTATGAGGGGTAAAATACTAGGGCGACTGGAGGCTGGTCAAACAGCAAATCGTAGCACAGGCCCTCCATGTGCCATGAAGTGTGATCTCAAGATTATGACAATATTTCCAGCAGACAGGAAATGTGTCCAGGTGCGCTCTCTCTCTCTCTCTCTCTCTCTCTCTCTCTCTCTCTCTCTCTCTCTCTCTCTCTCTCTCTCTCTCTCTCTACCCCCCCCCCCCCCCCCTGATAGCTGTGGAGGGTAGGAATCTGCATTGCCGGGGAACATGTGTTCTGGAGGACAATGCACGAAACAGGAGAAACACATGCAAGACGACATATCTCAGCCAAGTACCGGGAAAAAACTTCTACACTACCATTGGAGAACCACACCATCAGTATCATGTGGGGGCGTGAAGGGATCAAGGAGGCGGGCCATGCTTCAGGGCCATGTGCTGCCACCGTTTGTGAATTAGCACCCAGTCTGTAACTTAAGAAAAGCTGAAAAAAGGAACCGGAAACCAGCAGCAATGGGAGCAAAACTCAAAAAATGGGGAACCAAAAACAGAAGGAAAGCTTAAAAACCACTATAGAAGGGGGGATGTTTGTCCCCAAAAAGAGCTTCAAATTACTGACGTCGTCTCAATGGCACTAATGAACTCGAGAACGCGATTGGCTGATCACGTGTCATCTGCTAAAATGGAAGATACAGCAGGCGACAGCTGTAGATGGGCGCGTAACAGAGTAAAATAGGGGCACTCAAGTAAAAGGTCTCTCACCATCCACAGTTGAGAGCAGTGGGGACAGAGTGGGGGAGGATCGCCGCTTAAAAGATGTCGATGGCTAAAAAGACAGTGCCCTATATGGAGTCTAGTTAAAATTACCTCCTCCCGACGCCGAGTTCGGGAGGAAGAGGTCCAAGCACAGGAAGAGCTTTCACGTCCCGCAATTTATTATTAGGAAGTATCGACCTATGTGCGTGCCATAAAAGAGCAACACAACGCACAAAACACTCAGTAGATCAGCGAAAGGAATCATGCCAATAGCTGGCCGAAGAAGAGAGACTGCAGACTTGGCCGCTATATCGGCCACCTCATTTCCACAGATACCAACATTTCCTGGGATCCAGAGGAACACCACAGAGATGCCCCTCAAGTGGAGCAAGTGGAGGCAGTCCTGAATCCGGTGGACCAGAGGGTGGACAGGGTAAAGAGTTTGGAGACTGATGTATTGGACAGCCTGGAGAAAAGGGTAAAGCTCCGCAATATAAACCGAACAATGGTTGGAAAGCTGAAATCGATTTGGGGTGTCGCCAACAATATAGGCACTCCCAACACCAAACGATGTTTTTGAGCCACCAGTGTAAATAAATGTGGCATCCTTCATTTGCGCGCATAGAGCAGCAAATGCCCGACGATAAACAAGAGAATGGGTACCATCCTTGGGAAACTGACAAAGGTCATGGACCAGGCAGGTCCGGGGCCGGAGCCAAGGTGGTGCTGTACCCCAAGATGTCAAGAAAGTTTTGGGAAAGTGGGAGGAAAGAGAATGGAGCAGTTTATGGAAGCAGTCTCCCTGTGGTAGTAGGGAGGAAGGGCAGCCAGCATACCCTATATCCAAGGAGGTGTCGGAAAAAAATGTCATGGGCTGGATTTGCAGGCATGGAAGACAGATGGCTAGCATAACGACTCAGAAGGATAGCTCACCAATTGGACAGCGGAGGTTCAGCATTCTCAGCATAAAGGCTTTCCACAGGGCTGGTGTAAAAATCTCCAGACTCTAAACGTAATCCATGGTGGCAGATAGAGTCGAGAGGCCAAAGAATAGAAGGCCGAGCAGAGGAGTAAACTATGCTTCCATAGTCCAATTTCGAGCGCACTAAGGCGCAATAGAGGCGGAGAAGGACCACTCAGTCTGCTCCCCAGGAGGTGCCATTCAGGACACGGAGGGTGTTGAGGGATCGCAGACAGCGAGCCGAAAGATAGGAAATGTGGGAGGACCAGCACAGCTTTCTGCCAAATGTAAGACCCAAGAATTTGGCGACGTCCGCGAACAGAAGGTTGACAGGGCCTAGATGTAAGGAAGGCGCAAGAAACTCCGTGCAACGCTAAAAAGTAACACAAACGGTCTTACTGGGAGAAAAGCGGAAGCCAGTTTCAATGCTCCAAGAGTGGAGGCGATCGAGTTAGAAATTGAGACGGAGTCCACTAATTTATCATGAACGACAGTGAGCCCAGAGATCGGGGAGAAACTAGGTGCTCCAAATAACCGTCGAATCCGACTCCGAACTTCAGAGGAGGGAATCAAGGTTTTAAAAGAGCTTATAAAGAAGTCAAAGCTTCCCTTCTTGCTATCGCGGATGAAGCGACGGCATCGCGTACAGAGCTGCTCACAGCGGATACAGTTGGCCAAAGTAGGATGATGCCTGAAAACGTGAAGAGCACGTCGCCACTCACGTATTGCATCACGGCATGCCTCGTTCCACCAAGGAACTGGGGGGCACTGGGGCAATTCGGAGGTGCTAGGTATTGAACGTTTCGCAGCTGTAAGAATAACTTCTGTAATATGAGTGACCTCACCATCGATGCTAGGAAAGTGACGGTCATCGATTGTCGCTAGAGACAAAAAAAAGTGTCCACTTTCAATGTGTCCTTGGATTGCAGCCAAAACTGCCATATATGCGCCTGAAATGCTGGAAGTTTGCCAAAGCCGATTGGTCACTCGAGTGTGTATCAGCAAGAGCGCACTATTCGAAGCGCTGAGCCAGCGATTGGCACTAATGCTGCGGATATTCCAATGGGTAATAGACATAGGGTGGACAGGAAATGGAAGAATGTGACCAATGTTGCCCTCAACTCAATGACTGCTCAGAGCTTGCGACCGACAGTGTGGAACGGCACTGAGCTGAAGGCAGAAGATCCTGATCCATAGGTTGTTCGGGAGCAGCCCCTGCCACCAGCGATCGGCCGGTTGATCGGCCGCCAGCAGTGTGTCTCAGCGACACAGAAGACGGCCAAGGGTGGTTACCGCCAGGCGGTGCTGTAGAGTAGACACGCCGTGGCAGAGAAGGAGAGGAACTGGTTTTCTTATTAGCCTTTTTGGAAACAGAATGTTGAGATGAAGGAGGAACCGATGGTTGAGAAGTTGGGGGACATAAAATATCTTCACGAGTATGCTCTTTTTTTGGAAGCCTGGGTGTCTGATTTTGGGGCTCGAGATTTAGCAGAACCCGATGAAGGGCGAGCCATAGAGTGAGCAAGTGAGAGTGAGGAGGTTGAACGGGTGATCTTTGCACTGGCCGATCTGACGACCATGGCACTAAAGGTGAGATCGCAAGTCTGCATGGCTGCCTCCTTTGTTGGCCGAGGAGAGGCAAAGACAGTGCTGTATTTACCTGTCTGAGGCACAGTGGGCTTTCGACTGGCGAATAACTTTTGAGCAGCAAAGGTTGACACCTTTTCCTTCATTCTGATTTCCTGAATGAGCCGTTCATCTTTAAAAATGGGGCTTCCACCCGGACAGAAGCAGTGAAGTAAGCAGCAATTTTTGTGCTTGGAGAGCACTGACTTTCTAACAACAAGGTGCCATTTTGTAATCTGGAACAAGACTTTACAGGACCTGCAATTGCGTCGACACCTTTCTGAGTAATGAAAGGATTGACCGTGGAAAGTCATGATCTTCGTCAGACCGAGAAACAACAAGGAATTGTGGCAACAATGGAAGAACTGTTTGTGGCTGAGACTCAAACTTACGCTTGTGAGCAGACATAGTAGAAAATGAGGAAACCATTGCGGAAGTATCCCCCATGATTACCGGCTTCTCCAATGGCGCGCTCCTCCTTTGTGGGGGCCCTCTGTGAGGCCACTCCCGCCTTAGGTGGTTGTTCACACCTCAGGTCACACCTCTCAAGAAACGGATGGAGGGACCAATTGGCACTTTCTGAAGTTTTCAGCTTGGGTAATCGCCCCTCCCTGGGCCTGGGGGAAGGTCAAACTGACTAGGAGGATACATGAGAGCTCGAAGCTGTTGTGAAGACACAATTTTGTTTCCTGAAGGCAGAGAACAATTGGATGTTACGATTCTAAGAGCAGCCGTAAATCATCATTGTTGATCGAAGGCCACAAATGGTCCATTGAAGAACAGTCGTGACAAAGATAAAATTAAGGGGTGTCCACTCAGTGGCTGCGAAATGCCAGCCTTCAAAGATTCGCTGCTACAGGGTACAAGAGGCAGGAGGCTCCTGATCTGCGAGGTCTACAGAAGTGTTGGCATCATCCTGCTGTCAGCCTGCAGAGTCCACAACAGAGAAATGATGAGTGGTGTGCATCAGCGACACAGAGGTCAGCCATGCAAGGGTATCACATAGTGACACCATTGAAGAGGATCTTCCAGTCAGTGAAGGGAAGACCCTTTGCCTTTGTTTTCCTTTCCAGTTAGAAGAGGAAGAGACAGATTTTGGTTGGCTGGAAGGACGTAGGTTGTCTTCACAGAAGTATTCTTTTTGTCCTTTCCAGTTGTGTGGCTGGTGACTTCGCCCCAGGAGGCGAAAGTGTGGTGGACTGTTGCACAGCTGGAGTAGGACATGGGGATGCTACCATGATGCTGGGCGATTTCCCAACCTTGGAGTTAAATTTGTGGTTGCATTTCTGCGTGGACATGTCCTTCGTGGAGTGAGATGTCGCAAGAACAGTCCTGTAGGTACCAGATGGTAGAACGCAGGGTTTCTGACAAGCCAACAATTTGTGAGTAACATGGGTAAGCCACTTTTTCCTTCACCCAGATTTCCTGGACAATCCGCTTATCGAGATGCATGGAACAACTGCGGGAGGCGGCGGCATGGTCGCCACTGCAGTTCCTGCAGTGGGAAGAAGGAGGCGGATAATCACCCTCTTGAGCATCGCTACCATAGGACACACATTTGGCTGGGTGTCAACACGACTCTCGAGTACGGTTGTGATGATGACACTGGTAGCAGTGCACCGGGTTCAGAATATGTAGCTTGATTGTGGTAACTTCGTAACCTGCTTTGATCTTTGATGGAAAAGCACCCTATCAAAAATGAGAAAGAGCATGTAGACACTAAGGAGTCATACTTCTTTCATCACCCGATGAACTGCAATCACACCCTTGTAAGAGAGGTACTTTTAGATTTATGCCCCTGTCAGACATTCCAGCAGCCTAGTGTAAACACCACCACAGGTAGAATTCAGTGTTCGAGGGACCTCAACAGAAACAGGTTAACCATGCAGGAGTGAAGTTGCAAACAGTTGGCGTGCTCGAGATCAGAAGTAATCTCCAGAAGCAAGTACTACTGTATAACAGGATTTCAAAGGGCCAGCAATGGCATCAACACCTTTCAGAATAATAAACAGATTCACTGTTGTGAAGGACTGACCGACTTCACTACAGAAAACCAGGAGGAACCTTGGTGCAGTTAGGAGAGTCTTAATCATTAACCTCATCCCATTTATGTGTCATAGCTGTTGACAGAGAAGATGATTGGCTCATTGCGAGAAAATCCCGAAGACTGCCAGTGTCTCCCATGGTGCACTCCTTCCAACTGCAGGGGGTACCTGCCTTAGGTGATTTGTACACACCTGAAGTTGTGACGAAGAAAGCTGGGATAGTTTTAATTCCCTTCTTGTTCTGCCATCTGCTTCCTTAAATTCGTTTTGTTACTTTTAACCCTGGCAGTTGTCACATGGATTACATATGTAATCCATCTGTGGAAATTCAAGTAAATTTGGAAGTCCAGAAGAGACAATACTTCGAGCTACTGAGTACTTTAAGATGGTTGGTTAGCGGATCTTCTCATCAGTGTTGTGCGAGCGTTGGTCACGTGTGGTTACCTCACAGGACCTCATCAAAGTCAGTGGTCTACCACTGTAGTCCACGCAACCTGTTACGTAAGTATTTTCGAAAAACAGTTTTTTTTCTTAGTCCACTTTTTCCACTTATTTGTTGGAAACGTATTACATTTATTCATTATGGTTTTAGAATAATAGTAGAATTTCATTGAATTTTAGGTAAATTATGGACCAGAGGCAAGAAGCTCTGATTTTGGCATGGCTGAAGGAGATTGAGGATGAGGAAGATATTCCTGATTCAAGTTGTAACAATGAAGATGACATTCTGGAAGAGCAGAACCATCAGTCTGAGCCCGAGCAAGAGGGAGAAATACCAAGTGAGGCAACTGAGAACAGTCCTGAATTTTCATGTGATGAACCATCCCGGAGAAGCAGACTAGTTGATTTTTATAATGGTGTAGGTGGCACAATCTGTTCAAAGACTTCTCCTCTCAATATAGGAAAAACTAGAGCTCATAACATTGTTTATGTTCCTCCTGGTCCTAAAGGAACAGTAGAGAGAAAACTACTATCTAAGATTGCATGTCCATTTTTTTGGACGATAATATAATTTACCTCATAACGAAATACACTAAGATAAAAATAGACCACAGACCACATAAAGAGCAATTTTTCGAGAGACAGACAGAGAGAGAGAGAGAGAGAGAGAGAGAGAGAGAGAGAGAGAGAGAGATATTAAACATACAGATCCAACTGAAATAATCGGACTTATTGGGATTCTGTTGATGAGTGGAGTGCTGAAAATAAGCCGAACAAGCACAAGCCAAATGTTTGACTCCATAAAACATACTTGAATTGATGCAATTTACTTGACTGTGTCCGAAGAAAGATTTAAATTTCTTCTTAGGGCCTTATGATTTGATGATATTAATCATCATGAAGTGCGTGCAAAAATTGACAAACTGGCCCCAATACGTGAAATATTTTATCTGTTCCTTACAAATTTTCAACAGTACTTTGTTCAGAGTGCTGAAATTACTTTGGATGAACAACTTTTGGCATTCAGTGGACGCTGTCCACTTAAGCAGTACATTCCCAGCAAACCCGCAAAATATGGAGTGAAGGTATTTGCACTTGGGGATGCTCACTATCCCTACACTTGCAACTTGGAAATATATGTTGTTGTTGTTGTTGTTGTTGTTGGGATGTTTAAGGGGGACTAAACAGCTAAGGTCATCAGTCCCCCATTCCAAAAACAGGCGAAACAAAATTTACGGAACAGGTAAAACCCCAAGGGGGGAGGAGACGCCCCTCCCCCCAGTCACTGAAAGAACACCAATGTGGCAGCGAACACTAGAGACAAGAAGAGTACAGACGAACACTGGACAGAAAGAAACGGAAGAAAAGAAGAGGGCCGGAGACTGGTTGACTGACCATGGGAACAAAAATTGGGAAAGAGTCAACCATCCGAATACACACATTAAAATCTGCAACCAATGAGACACTCGAGGACAAGATACACAGAAAGGAAAAGGGACAGGTCCCCCCTAAATGGAACCATAAAAAGGACTACCACGGATAAAATTTAAAACGTCGTCAGCCATGGAGGCATCGTCGCATAAAACCAAAGGCAACGTGCCCAGGAGATTAAAAGTCTGCCGGAGGGTGCGCAGGCGGGGACACTCCAACAAAATGTGGGTGACTGTCAACCGGGACCCACACTGACACAGGGGGGGATCCTCCTGACGCAAAAGATGTCCGTGCGTCAGGTAGGTATGGCCGATGCGGAGCCGACACAGGATGACAGAGTCCCTGCGAGAAGCCTGCAGGGAGGACCGCCCCACATCGGTCGTCTCCGTAACAGCCCGCAGTTTATTCGGAGAAGTCAGGCTACGCCACTCGTCACGCCATATCTCAAGCACCTTACGGCGCAACGCCAGCTGCAAATCACGAGCCGGGAGGCCGATCGCCAAAGTGGGGGCGTCGACCGCCCCTTTGGCCAGCCTGTCAACACGTTCATTCCCCAGGATGCCAACGTGACCTGGCGTCCAAACAAAGACCACCGAACAACCAGAGCGGGTAATGGCAAAAACAGACTCCTGAATAAAGGATACCAGAGGAGAAGGGGTATAGCAGCGGTCGATAGCCTGGAGGCTGCTCAGGGAGTCACTGCAGATGACGATGGACGTACCTGAGCAGTAATGCATATGCTCAAGAGTGCGCAATATGGCCACCAGCTCTGCAGTAAAAATACTGCAGCCAGCCGGCAAGGAGCGCTGTTCAACATGGGCAGCGTGAGCAAAAGCGTAGGCAGGACGACCATCCACCAGGGAACCATCAGTGTAGACAGGCTCACAGCCTGAAAATGAGGCGACGAGCGCAAGAAAACGGTAACGGAGGGCCACATGCGGAACCGAGTCCTTGGGCTCCCGTGCCAAGTCCAGGCAGACGGACGGACGGGTCATACACCAGGGAGGCGTGGGTGCACAGGCCCGGAAGGGCAGCAGAAGAGGGAACGACCCCAGTTTCGACAGCAGGGACTGGACGCGGACAGCAATGGAAAGCCCAGACCTAGGTCGCCGGTCGGGCAGAGGGAGGACCCTGGCAGGGAAAAGCAGGCGATGATTGGGATGGCCTGGTGAGCAAAATACGTGGACAGCATAGTCGGCAAGCAGTCAATGGCGGCAAATCCGCAGCGGGGGAACCCCGGCCCCCACCAGCAGACTATCCACGGGGCTCGTACGGAAAGCGCCAGTTGCAAGCCGAACCCCACAGTGGTGTATGTGGTCGAACAACGTCAACACTGAGGGTGATGCAGACCCATAGGCCAGGCTCCCATAATCAAGCCTGGACTGCACAAGGGCTCTGTACAATCGCAACAGCGTGCTGCGATCTGCACCCCAAGACGCATGGCTCAGGCAGCGGAGGGCGTTGAGGTGCCGCCAGCACTTTTTCTTCAGCTGAGTAATATGAGGAACCCATGTGAGCCGGGCATCAAAGACGAGTCCTAAGAAGCGGCTAGTGTCCACCACTTCAAGTAGGTGACCGTCGAGGTAAAGTTCCGGATGAGGGTGGACCGTCCGGCGCCTGCAGAAGTGCATAACTCGAGTCTTGGCCACAGAGAACTGAAATCCATGAGTCAGGGCCCATGATGCCGCCTTGCGAATGGCTGCTTGCAGCCTGCGTTTGGTGACTCCTGTAGTCGTTGAGCTGAATGAGATGCAGAAGTCGTCGGCATACAAGGAAGGAGACACCGACGACCCCACGGCTGCAGCCAGACCATTAATGGCCACTAGAAATAAGGAAACGCTCAACACCGAGCTCTGCGGGACCCCATTTTCCTGTATATAAGATGAACTAGAGGTGGCACCGACTTGCACCCGGAAAGAGCGGCGCAATAAAAAGTTTTGAAGAAAAGCTGGGAGCTGACCACGAAGACACCACTCGCGCAACGTAGCAAGGATGTGATGCCTCCATGTTGTGTCATATGCCTTCCGCAGATCAAAAAATACAGCAACGAGATGCTGACGGCGGGAAAAGGCCGTATGGATAGATTCCAGCCGCACCAAATTGTCCGCAGCAGACCGGCCCTGACGGAAGCCACCCTGGGATGGAGCGAGGAGACCGCGCGACTCAAGGACCCAACACAAACGCCGCCCCACCATACGTTCGAGCAATTTGCACAAAACATTGGTGAGGGTAATGGGACGATAGCTGTCCACCGCCAGAGGGTCCGCACCGGGCTTCAAGATGGGGACGATAACACCCTCTCGCCATTGGGACGGGAACACGCCCTCGCTCCAAATGCGGTTAAAGATGGTGAGAATGTGTCTCTGGCAGTCCCCGGAGAGATGCTTCAGCATCTGCGCGTGGATGCAGTCCGGTCCTGGTGCTGTATCAGGGCAATCGGCGAGGGCAGCGAGGAATTCCCTCTCGCTGAAAGGAGCATTGTATTTTTCAGAACGACGTGTGTGGAACGATAACGGCGTCCGCTCGGCGCGCTCCTTTAGAGAGCGAAAGGCAGGAGGGTAAGTTGCAGTCGCAGAGCTCGTAGCAAAGTGCGTGGCAAGGTGGTCAGCAATGGTGGCAGCGTCCGTGCAGACAGCGCCGTCCAGGGAGATTCCAGGGACACCCATAGGCGTCTGGTATCCATAAATCCGCCGGATGCGGGACCACACGAGCGACGGGGAGACACGGGAGCCCAAGGATGAAATGTACCTCTCCCAGCATTCCTGCTTACGCCGTGCAATAAGACGACGGGCCAAGGCACGGAGCTTCTTAAAGGCGATGAGGGTCTCCAGAGACGGGTGCCGCTTATGACGCTGGAGAGCCCGCCTACGGTCGCGAATAGCCTCAGCTATCTCTGGCGACCACCAGGGGACAGCCTTCCTCCGAGGGAGTCCAGAAGAGCGAGGGATGGCAGTCTCGGCCGCAGAAATAATTGACGAGGTCAAGACACGGATCACCTTGTCAATGTCACCCTGTGGGGGAGAAGCAATGGTGGCAGCGGAAGTAAAAGCCGGCCAGTCAGCCCTGTTGAGAGCCCAGCGGGGCAGGCGCCCAGAAGAATGACACTGGGGCAGTGACAAATAGATGGGAAAATGGTCACTACCACACAGATCAGGATGCACTCTCCAGTGAAGGGATGGGACAAGTCCGGGGCTGCAAAGAGAGAAATCGATGGCCGAGAACGAGCCATGGGCCACACTGAAATGCGTGGGAGCACCGGTGCTCAAGAGGCTAAGGTCGAGCTGAGCCAACACATGCTCCACAGCCCGACCGCGGTCATCGGAGACAGTCCCACCCCATAGAGGGTTGTGGGCATTGAAATCGCCCAGAAGCAGCAATGGTGGCGGGAGTTGAGCCAGCAGCGCAGCCAAGAGATGTCGGGGGAGTTGCCCATACGGAGGAACGTAAACAGAGCAAATAGTAATAGCCGGCGAGAGCTCAATCCTGACAGCGACTGCCTCTAAAGGCGTCAGAAGGGGTACTGGCGAGCTACAGACAGAGTGGTGAACAAAGAGGCAAACTCCACCTGAAGCTCGTTGACAGTCAGCGCGGTTCTTATAGTATCCCCGATAACCGCGAAGGGCAGGGGTCCGCATTGCTGGAAACCAAGTTTCCTGAAGAGCAATGCACAGAACAGGGGAAACACTCAGAAGCATCCGGAGCTCAGGCAGGTGGCGGAAATAACCGCCGCAATTCCACTGGAGAATGGAAGCAGGAAGGGACTGGGAGGGCGTGAAGGCGACTAAGAGGCAGACGGCGCCGCAGAGTCAACGGCCGCCACTGGGCGAGAGTCAGCTGTGTCCATAGGAGAGGCCCCCGAGGGTTCCGTGAGGGCGAGATCCGTGGCAGAGGCAAGGATCTCCACCGCATCCCCAGAGCCAGAACTATTGACAGCAGGCGGTACTGATACTGCCAGAGCGTCCTCCTTGGACACGTTCCGTTCTTTCTTCTCGCGTCTGTCCTTTGGCTTAGAGGGCTGGGAGAGTTTCTCTGAAGGAGCGTCGGAGGCTGACAACGACGCAGAAGCCCTACGACCAGCAGGTGGAGGAACCTTCAGCCACTGGCTGACATCCGGCGGGGTAGCAGAAGAAACGGAAGAAGGGAGGGCCCCGAGGGACCCCTTCCGCGAGACAGGAGCTGGTAGAGACGACGCCGGTGGAGAAGGAGAGGGAGGGGGAGGGATCGAGCCCCCTGGTTTTGGAGCAGATGTCACTCCCGAAGCATGTGGGGGGGGGGGGGGGGGGGGGAGTGACAGAAGGGGGTTTGCCCCCAACTGCTAAGGGGGCAACAGAGGAACGCTTGCCCCCAGACACGAGGGGGGCAGACAGAGATGTACGGCCCTGAGGGCCCACTGAAGGCGGCACAGAGGAGGTGACAACTGCCGCCCGCGAGGGCGACAATAACGTGGCTGCACCGTAAGTAGTTTGAAGAGAGACAGGATGCAACATTTCAAATTTCAGTTTTGCCTCACAATAAGTAAGCCAGTCCAGGGTCTTAAATTCCATAATCTTCCGCTCCTTATGAAGAACGGGGCAGTCCAGCGAGCATGGAGAGTGGTGTTCCCCACAGTTGACACAGACAGGCGGAGGCGCACATGGAGAATCGGGATGAGAGGGGCGTCCGCAATCTCGACATGTGGCGCTGGATGGGCAACGGGAGGACATATGCCCAAACTTCCAGCACTGGAAGCACCGCATCGGGGGAGGGACGTATGGCTGGACGTCACAACGGTAAACCATTACCTTGACCTTCTCAGGCAATACAGCACCCTCGAAGGCCAAGAAAGGCACCGGTGGCCACCCTGTTGGTTTTGGGTCCTCTGTGCACACGACGGACAAAATGCACACCACGTCGTTCCAAGTCAGCTCTCAGCTCGTCATCGGACTGTAACAAGAGGTCGCGATGGTAAATAATCTCCTGGACCATATTTAAGCTACTGTGGGGAGTGACGGTAACAGCGACGTCTCCCAGCTTATCACACAAGAGCAACGCCCGTGACTGGGCTGGGGAGGACGTCTTGAGGAGGATGGACCCATTCCTCATTTTAGACAACCCCGCCACTTCCCCAAACTTATCCTCCAGGTGTTCCACAAAAAACATAGGCTTTGTCGAAAGAAAGGAGTCACCATCAGTCCTGCTGCAGACAAGGTATTGTGGTACATAAGGCTCCTGCCTGGCACTAGATCTGCGTCCCTCCCATGGCGCAGCCAACGAGGGGAATGACTGAGGATCATATTGTGCACCATCGAATTCAATTCTGCCTCGCTTAGAGATGCTGGTGGCAGTGCGACCACCAGCTTGGTGAGATTTATTGTGCTTCATTGCGCCACATTCGCCCAGATGCCACCTACTCCGAACGAGAGCTCTCCCCAAGGGCGCCACCCAGCCAAAGCAACGGGTACCTGGCCGATATCCCATTGCCCGGAGTCCCCGTGCCCCAGACAAGATGGGCACATACTCCTTGGCATGCATGGGGAGGAAACAGCTCTGGCATCTGTAGTGCGATCCCTGTGTAGTCAGGGGGCTACCACCAAGAGGGTACATGACGACCCCACCACAACGGACTGGCTACCGTGCTGGATTTTAGGTGTTTAAAGGGTCCACAGTTGTCGTGGGTGCTAAGAAGGGGATTGCGCACAAGACGAGGAGGCAACCCAGAAGACATGGGGGTGTAAATCCCTCCACACGACAACAGATAGCATGCAAGATGGAGGTGCACGATGGACCAAGAGACGAACACCACGTAAGGCGTCCTTCCTCAAATGGCACGCACTAACAACGGAAATTTTGAAAATGGCAGGTCAAACCCAAGTGGGGACCATCACATAAGGCCGAAACTTGGGAGACTCCTTTTAGTCGCCTCTTACAACATTCAGGAATACCGCGGGCCTATTCTTACCCCCGAACCCGCAGGGTCGGGGGAAGGGGGGGGGGGGGGGGGGGGGGGGAATTTATGCACGCAAACAACTAGAAGGGCCATATCGCTTGAGTAACAATAGTTATGTGTTAATAAGACGCACTTCCCGTGTTTGGCAGAAACACCAGTATAACAATGGACAATTGGTTCTCTTTGCTCCCATGTTGCTGAGCAGCTGTTTGAAAGTAGAACAACCATGGTTGTCATGGTACGGGAGGACAAAAGAAAACCTCTGGCTCAGCAGAGATTAGACAAACAAATGTTGCCAAGAAGTCTGTTCTTCAGAATAAAGGAGTTTCTTGGCACTCATCTCTTGGAAAGTCAGCCAGCAACCATGGGAAATACGCCCAGTGGTTTTGTGGGTCGCTGCTACAACTGCGGAAGATCAAGAAATAGAAGTACCAGAAAAGTATTTAACGACTGTTAAAATTTTGTTTGTCAGGATCATTCCCAGATAGTTTTATTTCCTGTTAAGAAAATAATGATTAAATTTGTTTTTACACAAATGTGTGTTTTTGAAAGTAAATCAAAGCCAATGATGCTATCTTCCTTAAAAATTGTAACTTGCTGTGGAAAGTTTGATGTTTTTTCAGATGTGAGTTGATATGCCTATTCTTTTTGTTGATAGTTTCTATAAACATTATTATGGGCAACACACAAAACACTCCATAAAAATATCTGAAAACTCAATGGCCTCTTTTTTAGTTGAGAAAACAATATACATATGTAACCCACACGAGCACTTCCATTTCTTTTTACAGCGTGACCACTGCATTAAATTTGTTTTGTTACTTTTAACTTTTTACCATTAGCATACATCAGTATAATCTGCATTTTTATAAAAGAGAAAGATTGGCCCTCAGTTTTAAGCAATGTAACACCAGATCTAATTGTGTGTTTAGTTTTATGCATGTATTTTATTTACTAATTTATTTTGGGTACTGCTAGTTAGTATCTTTTGGTCTGGCAAAATTAGTGATTGTTTCATAACTTAAATTCTATTGTTGGCTTATAAACAAACATTAATTCTGTAATAACTGGAAACATTTGGAAGACGAAATGCTAGTATTCTTAAAATATTTATGTGGTTCTAGTTGGAAACGTGTTAGCAATACCAGCCTTGAATTAATTCCAAAGTAATTAACAGTTTTGCCGAAAGTAATGTTTGTGTAATTACAAATGTTAATTTCACAATTTAAACAAATAATTTGGTCTAAACCTCGTAGTAGAAGAAACTGTTTTAAAAAAAAGAAAAAAAAGGTGGGAGGGGGTGGGGGAGGAGGCCCTTTCTTGATATGTGAGGTGGTCACGGGTCTCTTATTCCTGGATTTATTTTTCTCTCATTGAAAAATGGTGCAATCTGGTGAACAGGAGGTATGGTGCTCCCTGAAGTTGACAACGGGAACAGGGGCTGGCTGGCATTGCAACATCAAGACTTTTATCCAATTTGCACACATTTTTAGCAATGTATAGGTGGAGGAATATACAGCTTGGCACTATGGCAACAACCACATGCAATGAATCACCTCTGCAGGTCAAGATGTGGGAACATACTACAGTATCCACTGTGCTGTCTTTCAGTCTCCACTAGACAAGCCAGACAAAATGCAAACCTCATCACTCCAAATTACCACTCTACTCATCATCAGTATGTAGAAGGATAGCTCAGTGCTAAGTGATACCCAATAACATTGTCAAACTTTTATGGGGAATTACAGTGCCAGGAATGTCGCACAGCTTGTCGCAAGTGAGCTTTTATGGGGAATTACAGTGCCAGGAATGTCGCACAGCTTGTCGCAAGTGAGCAGTGCCCGTGATTGTGTATGGGGGTGGGGAACATTTTATGCAGAACACAGCCACTTTTCATTTTTTAAAACCACTAACACTTCTCCGAACCTGCTCTCTGGTGTTAAATGAAGAACGAAGGTTTTTATCATAAAGGAATCCCCATCCATCCTAGAACAAACCATTCGTTAGTGGGAGTATTTCTCACCTTGTCTCTGAGCCTTATGTTCCTCCCATGGCATAGTTAGGAAAGGGAACATTTGAGTTGTGCGTCTCCACAATGAAGTATGTCTTAGCTTCACAAAGGACTGCTGGACCCATGCAGCTACTAGGGGAAGAAAGTAATTTGCTTCATGCCTGAATCTCCCACCACAAGACCACTCACTCTGAATGGAGGCTCTCCCAATGGGCATGACCCAGCCACAGCAATGCTTGTCCAGCAAGTCAACCGTTTCCTAGAGTCCTCGTATCCCAGCTATGAATGGCAGATACTCCTTGGTTTCATAGGGAGTTTCCGGCTCAGGCACCAACAGTGCAATCTCCACGTGGTCAGGGGGCTACCACCGTGCAAGTACTTTATGACGTCCGCTCAGAACGAAATGGTTACTGTGATGAGTTTTGGGTGTAGTACCATTGCAACAAAGAAGGGTGCAAAGAGAGAAATGCACAAAGGCGGAATGTGTGCCATGCTGGGTAACGTTCCCTGCACAATCCACGCTTTTGAAAAATTTAGACGAGACGTATCAAGTCAAACCCGACAATGGGACCACATAATTAATTATGGAAAGGGGGTAGACAGTCAGAAGGTAAAGATTGAAGCACAATCAACGCCATAAAGACCATCCATCCAATGGGAAAGCAGAGGGGGGAAAAAGAATAGGAGAAAGACAGAATTGAAACATGGAAAGGTAAGTAACACTGCTAAGGCTGGGGCCCCATGGTGGCCAAGCACATGCTTACAAGAGATGTGCGAGACCTATGGGGGCAAAGTAGTTTGTGTAATATATCGACACATTTGTATTTTGTACTGTAATAGGGCAATTTTTATTGACTACCTTATATTTATTAACAACATTTATTAGTAACTGCCTTACTTAAAATAAACTTTTTTTGAAGTTGAAAATTTTTATCAGTTGAGTATTTTAGTAACAGTGGGTCCGCTAAACCCCCTTTTGGGCATCAATGTTCTAAAGAAGCTCAGGTATCCGAAGGCTAAGTACTATTACACAATATTTTTGGTTTGCATCTCACTACTGTAGACAACATATGGCAAAATTACTACATTCATCAATAACGAATATATATTTAGGAACACAAGTATTATTAAGTTTTGCTTAGAGCAGTATCTGGGAGCATATGTGACAAACAGAATTTCAAAACAAATTGTTAGCATATATTGAGCACCAGGAGGTGGTTTTAATCTGTTCATAAATTGGTTTTTGGTTACTTTCAATATAATTTTCCTTAAAAATTCTTCCAGTAAGAATGTACTACATGTAATACAGCCATTACTCAACTTCATTCCTTAGTAAATTTTCCACCTAGGGTACCTAACTCGTCTCTCACCTGAGAGAGAGAGAGAGAGAGAGAGAGAGAGAGAGAGAGAGAGAGAGAGAGAGAGAGAGAGAGAGAGAGAGAGAGGGGGGGGGGGGAGGGGGGGGGGGGGAGAAGAAGAAGAAAGCAAGACATTAATAATTTAGTTACAGACGTGTCTCAGGAAGGAATAATCAATGGTCTCTCTGAATACTGCATGCAGTTAACCTTGTTAATGTGGGTAGTTAACCAGAATACAAAATCTTATGAATCTATTAAAAACAAAGATTCCAAGACTTACCAAGCGGGAAAGCGCCGGCAGACAGGCACATGAACAAAACACACACACAGAATTACGAGCTTTCGCAACTGGCAGTTGCTTCGTCAGGAAAGAGGGAAGGAGAGGGAAAAATGAAAGGATGTGGGTTTTAAGGGAGAGGGTAAGGAGTCATTCCAATCCCGGGAGCGGAAAGACTTCCCTTAGGGGAAAAAAAGGACAGGTGTACACTCGCACACACACACACACATATCCATCCGCACATACACAGACACAAGCAGACATATTTAAAGGCAAAGAGTTAAGGGCTATGTCTGCTTGTGTCTGTGTATGTGCGGATGGATATGTGTGTGTGTGTGTGTGTGTGTGTGTGTGTGTGTGTGTGTGTGTGTGTGTGTGTGTGTGTGTGTGTGTGTGCGCGAGTGTACACCTGTCCTTTTTTTCCCCTAAGGGAAGTCTTTCCGCTCCCGGGATTGGAATGACTCCTTACCCTCTCCCTTAAAACCCACATCCTTTCATTTTTCCCTCTCCTTCCCTCTTTCCTGACGAAGCAACTGCCAGTTGCGAAAGCTCGTAATTCTGTGTGTGTGTTTGTGTGTTTTGTTCATGTGCCTGTCTGCCGGCGCTTTCCCGCTTGGTAAGTCTTGGAATCTTTGTTTTTAATATATTTTTCCCATGTGGAAGTTTCTTTCTGTTTTATTTAAATCTTATGAATCTGCAGACCAGTCAATAAGCTAAAAATTGACTGTTTTAAGAAACTACTTGCAAGCATTTATTCATCATGGAATTAAAGTATATTGTACAACAGAAAGGACACTATCTGCCACACAGTTTCAATTCTTTTGTTCTAGTTCATTACAGCACATATTGTGAAGTACTGAAGAAGTTAATCCAGCCATTGAAACAAACGTCTCATGAGAAAAAAGGTAGCCTCATCACGCAATAAAATGAAGACAATTCGGGATATAGTGAGGTAAGAGATTGCTATAACTACGGATAAAGAGCAGATTGGTAAAATTCCCAGTGTTGCAAAACTTTTCAGGAGCATTTTATATTTGTTACTGGAAATGTGTGTCAGGTTCAGTAAATGCTCGAATGGAAAATGGCCTCTCCAATAATTGTTAAACTTTTAACCCATTAAGACTGAAGGTTACCAACAAGCAAATAACAAGTCCTAATTTTTATCTGAAAGGGTCAAAATTAGAATCAGTTTTCGATTTCAAATAACTTGAAAGAACAACTTCCAACAAGTGCACAGTTAACCAATAAATACCAAGCAGGACATAGAAAGCATTCTTTTGTATTATCAGGTCAGAGACCTCCTGATAAACAAAAACCCATGTACCACATATACATTACGTAAATTCTCACGTACTCTACTGGGGAAAGACTACAGCACAATCCTAGTGGTAGAAATGAGATTCACAAGAACTATGAACCAAACTACCAGAAAGGACACATCAAAGTTCCTGTTACTAATGTGACAGACAGAAGCTGTGATATGGGCACATTATGAGAATGGGATGAGATAAGACCAGGCAGAAAAATATTTTGAAATAAATGTCTGCAGCAAAAGAGCATACAGAAGAATTAGAAAGCACTGGAGACATCAGTGAAATTAGGCTTGGAGGGGAGATATTTTGTTGGGAAGATGTCCAGGAACAGGGCATCTATGAAGATGAGAGGAGATGGCGAGTGCTTTTACACCACACCCAGGAAACTGGAGCTAAGAAATGATATGATGATAATGCACATTCTAGTTTTCACAGAAGGCTCATGCAAGACGTAATTTTCATCTTGCTGAATCAGATTGGATAATTTACTTTCCACAGGCTACAAATGCTAGAGAACAATCAACACTATATTTCAATACAACATAGTCCCATGATATTCTTGACAAATTCCTACAGTTGCAACTTTGTCTTAATTAGTGAAACTGGTACTTAAAAATTTTCTGCAGAATACTTCCTCAGCACAGGGATGTCAAATGAAGTTGTGTTTCAAGTTGCTGTCACGTCTTTAATATAGTTGTGTATTATCCCCATATTATGTTTCGCAAACGTACCATAATAAGCAATTATGTTAAGTAATGTTAACATGCCACACTTCTCAATGTGATTAGCATAGCATTGTTGTGTACATGTAAATATTTTTCAGAGAAACATTGTAGATTTTATACCAATATCAATGATGGCTTATGTGATTTGCAATTAGGGGTTGGACCACGAAGTGAGGAGTCCAATAGATGGAGTGCCCTACAACAGTCCACATGAAATTTTGTGGCAGCTTCTGGTAATTAAGTGACCTCAATTAAAGGAAAAAAATTGTTTACGATGTATAGTTGTTGGTACAATAGGAGCAGTATGTACCCGTAACTCTGCAGAAAATCAAAAAGCTTGCCTTTTCACAATCTTTAACCCTTGCATATACCAACAAAGCATATACCACCTCTACTATACTGTGCAACCAACCAAATAATGTGGCATTCCATCCCAAATGGGTAAAAATTAATTTAAAATTGTAGTAACCATTATTGTCAATATTCGTAGATAAACCTAGAGATATTCAAATCCATGTAGACCACTAGCCATGGTACACTTAAGGCCAGATATTACAAAATAACTTCGTGAATATAAATATGGCCCTCACTGCACCAGATGAAGTTCTGTGCAGCACAACAAATTATTTAAATAAAAAATCTAATTTTAAAATAAAATATAAGTTATTTTAAGGAACAAACCATTTGACAGGAACCTTTCCCATCTGGCTAAAATCTGCTGAAGGTGTCTATAAGAAAGGCGTTAAAGAAATACCAAGAAAATTCTGTACTTTTTCACTTATACTACCTTTCTCTTAACCACTGGCTGGCAATTTGAAGATCTGCAGTTCAATTTCAGCCTCCTGTAATTATTAGGACAGAAGCATTGCTACTTTCTGGAATGACTTATTTGCTGAATATTACACTATGTTACAAATTTTGTGTATGCAAGCACACACGGCGAATAGTTCCATTCCACCATCAGTACATTCATGGGCGGACAGTAAGTGTGCTTTCAGTGCGAAGTTTTGGTTTCTGTTGACAACCTTACTCTCTCAACTTCTACTCTGTTCTGGATTATTATTCTTGTCTCTTTCTTAGGACAGGTTTCAAGTGGAGGCTCTCCATTTTGTCTTGTTCCGAGCACCTTCCTTCATATGTCTGTAGGTTCATCCTACTGTAATGTCATCCATCATTCTAACTCCCTATCTCTTTCCCACATTTCTTCCATAATTTTTTGTTGCAGACAATTCCTGCACAGTGTATGTCACATCCAAGATTTTCTCCTCTTTCAGATCCCTTAAAATAATTATCTTTCTTCCCCCATTTCCTTCATTACTTCTTCATTCTCACGTCTGTCAGTCCACAAAACTTTAAGCATTCTTCTCCATAGTCACAATTCAAAACTTTCTAAATATCTTTCTTTTTAACTGTCCATGGTTCATTACCATGTAATGTTCTTTCCAGATAGAACATTTAGCAAATCTTTTCCTCATCTCATCAGGATTCTACATGGGAGTATATTGCCAAAATAACAGTTTGGCATTTCTAAACCAATATTGTCAACTATTTGCAGCTAGATCAACAATGTACTTACTGCAATTCATTAGAAAATACACTGAAGTGCCAAAGAACTGAGTATGAACTCATTTTCTGAGTTTAAACACTTCCACTGGCCACCAAACTCCCTGGACACAAATATTACTGAGCACATCAATGATTCCTTGCAACACAATGTTCAGAAGACACCTCTAAACCCTTGTACTCTTATGGATTTGTGGACAGCCCTGCACGATTCAAGGTGTCAGTTCCTGCAGCACTACCTCAGACATCAGTCTGAGTTTATGCCATGTCATGTTGTGGCACTTCTGCGTGCTCGCAAGGGCCCTATACGATATTAGGCACATGTAGCAGTTTCTTTGGCCCTTGAGTGTAAACTACAGGCTCCTGGAGTATTCTGCATTCTGCCAGAGGAAACTGTTCATAAATGTTTTGTAAAAATAAAATAAAATATTATTGCTAACATTACTTGTGGGGACCCACAAACTTCCACATCAGAGTCTTATTTTTTTCTTGCTAGTAACATTACCAGGTAAATTCTTCGTCTGCAGATAATATAGAAATAGCAGTTAACAGCAAAATGAGTACAGTTTTAAGAAGAGCCATTATGAAAGTGTCATGCATGTTAATAATTAGTTTCTGGCCAATTTTTTATCAGTTAAATTTGAAGAGAGACTATTTGCAGTTTAGAATTTAAAAGGATTCATCCTAGTATGTGTCTAAAATATTACAAGCACATAGAAAATAGAAAACAAATCATTATATCCAACACAAATGTTGACAAACACACAATGATGATGATAAAAATTCAACAATGACATATGATTTTTTTGGGGTACATGGCCAAGCCAAACTACAGTTGATGAATCAAAGTTTTTTTATATGAGTATCTGGGGCATGAAATCACAAATGCTCTGTAGATGCTTGTCTCAGAAACTCTACTGCTTACTAGTTTATTTACTCCTCTATTAAATTTTTTGTTAATGATTTCTCTCTTTCACAGTAACAGCTCAGTTCATGGAATTTGTACTAGGAATCATGTACATAAAAATGTACAATCAGACATTTTAGTCCAGATAGCACCTAGTGCCATATTAAGAAAAACAAATTTTCAACAACCAGCCAGAGCTATGAATGAAGAACAATTTGTTGCCAACCCATCCTACTCCACCGACAAATGTCACAGTGGTTCCAATTTGTGTGCGCACTGGTAATATCATTTAGCATGTTGTGTAAAATGTGATTTCTGCACAGCTTCAATGCAGTAATGTGATCTGTAAGTAAATGCTCTTTGCTGTTTTCTACTCAAATGATAGGTGGCAAAAATAGCCCAAGAAATCAAATATTAATTAACTAAAAGAAAGATTCATAATTTTTACAAATTCCACATTCCTGAGGGTCATTTTACTTCTATCTCTGGTAGGAAAATTAGTATACTTGTCTGTAAATACTTATTCTGTATTTTTATTTTATTTTATGTTCCACTTCCTAAATATCTACTTATTACTGATCTTTTGAACAGAAGTTATGTATTTACTATAGTGAACTCTGTTTCAGGTTGGATAGTGATTCTCCAATGCACAGTGCCAAACAGCATTAAACTCAGGCTTCAAATTTGCATAATGTGCAGACAAGTAACCAGCGATTTATCCACGGATTTCACTGCATCTGTAACTTTGGATCTGCATTAATTCTGAGGTCATCATTGAGGAACCAATAAAGAGTTCCACTTGTGTCTCAAACACTAGCCCTGACACTTACGTTCCACAAAGATGCAAAATGTACTATAGGCCTATTCTTACTTCACGTGTGCCCATAGCTCATCTGTTTCATGAACATTTACTAACCAATTTACCAGAACTACACTGTTCACTTCACCTCCATTTGCATCTACAACAACCCTTCAACTTTTGATGAATTTGGGTTGACATTCATCTGCAGTTTAAGTCATTTACTATGCCATGGCATGTCTCCCTCAAAAATCCATGTAGACAAAACGGTGTATCTTACTGTTGTTTATGGACAAGTGAAGTATAATAATGCAAAGAATACTGCTACAGCAAGAAGAACCTCATATGTGTGGTTCAACTCAATTTTTGTACATTACATTTAACTGAATTATTTTTTGTTTTGATCAAAGGATGGACAGAGATTAACTTATCAGCTGATCTCCTGTCTTACTTTGGTAGTCATGATTGTGGTGCAATAATCAAAATTTTGTCAGGATGCTCATCAGCTTCCTAAATTATTAGACATTTAAATTTTAATGTATTTTTAGTGTGGGTGGCTCATCAAGGCGCATGACATTTCACAAATGACGAAAGAACCTAATATCAAGGAGGCAAGCTTCGATCATCGCACATGATCCAGTCCATTCCTCCGGCTTCACAGTTTCTGTTCTATCTAGCGAAGGAAAGACCAGCACTTCGGACTGGTGCATCATTAACATCTGCTCAAAGAACTGTGCACAAATTTGAACAGTCTTACAAACTGCAGTGCACTGAATGACCAATTCATGATTGTTGGTCATAATCAGCACTACAACTAGCTATTGCAGCAAGTGCAATATAAATGAATTATTGGCTTGATTTTTTCACACCAAACCGAAACTTCTCATAGTTAACTGAACAGTTTATAAGTTCATTTGGTACCTCAGCTTCATCCTAGTCTAATGTCCACTTGCAGTGTCACAAAATTGTTGAAATACTTGCCTCTACCACAAATGAAGTTACAGTACATAAAGTTTTGTTACTTTTTTTAAATCCACTACATTAATCTGAAGCTAATTTACTTTGTATTTTAAAGCACTACTTTTCTTAGTGAGTGCCACAAATTAGACCACTAACATGCAGCATGATCACTGAAGATGAACTTCAGGACATCGCTCGGTAACAATGAGCAGCTGCAAAACTTAATTTTTTATTTCATGGTAAAAGTGTCTGAAGAAGAGAATGTTCGGATGTTAATTCGCTCCTCTAAGATGAATGTAATACTGGTGAAGGAGATTTATGTTTATAAATTCAGTGAAACAATGTTGACAGCTGTTTACGTCACAGCTATGAAACTAGAAAGAATTTATTTTTTGCCAGTCCGTAACCCAACCCAACCCTTTTCTTTTCTACGGTTTTCTTCTTTATGGTCACTGAAACTGCGAAATGATGACAATATTCAGAAAGAAACAGTACCTATTTTCTCAAATTGTGGCAAATGGAACCTTGATTCTTAAAAACTGGTTTGACAACATTAGCTAGTAACCACCAGTATTTCACCAAAGTAGTGACAGTTCTGCTAATCTGTTTTTAGTGTTATCTTCATGAAATCCAAGAAATTAGACTTTGGATCTAATTTTGCTATCATAAGCTGGAAACACATACATCTGCTCATTAATTTTGAAAAGAATGAAAATTAGTTGCTTCTATCACTGGATCAAGAGGGGGGAAAAGTTAATAATAGCCTAGTGGGTTCATAGTAAACTAAACACAGTAACTTTTAAAAACCAAGCAGTTCCCAAATTTACACCTCAACAGTTTAACAATGCCAGAAAAAGTTTTAGAACAGTGAAAGGGGGTTTTACTACAGAAGAGGAAAGGGGAGTGGGAGCAGAAGATACTGTACACTGTAACATAAGAAAAAGTTTAAAATGGCAGTAGTATTGTTTACTGCCTGAAAACATCTAGAGTGTGCATAGTGTATCAAATATTAGAATGAACAGAATAAAGTATTTACTAAAATATGTGTCCTGCTGTCATATCACATCACAGGAAAGTGGTGCAAATTGAAAATACCAGAAACAATTAATACTGAGCATTCCATATGCACCAAGGCATTTCCATGTCAATGATAGGTAAAACTTAGCCCAGCAACTACACTTAAATATCATTGTCATGGTAACAGCTTTGTATAAGATGGGAGTAAACACATAAGGAAACCAGAACACTTGGGATTTCTGCAAATTCAATAGAAAATGGTGGTGTTATGTTTATTCAATTTACGAAAAATGCTTACCTCTATGAGCTTGACCACCTACTGAAGCCCTTGTAGCACTCTGAAAAGTCAAAAAGGCAAATGATTAGTTGTTTTAGCAGGTCAGAAACAGATAATGATCGAAATCATATAGACACCATGACTGTTTTACTAGTTCCTCCAAAGATATTCGATAGTTGGCCAGGAAATTATTTAACTAATACTGTACCATGAAATATTTTATATTTTTAAATAGTTTCCCCTTAATGACTGTTGCTATGAAAGTGTCTTACAACAGATATGATAATACCAATCCGTAAATTCAGAATATTCTATTAAACCAATTCTTGAACAAAACTGAATTTTCTGAGATCTGTGATGCAGTAAATGTGAAATTACCAAGGTCCTCAATATATGAAGGAGAAGCAAAGCACCAATGGGACAACAACGTGGAAGAAATAGAGTGCAAGCTGTTGCACCATTGCCACTATTTAGAGGCAGAGCAATCTCTTTGGGAATAAATCTGGCTGTAACTTTGAATGATATAACCAACCATTTGCCTGAAGTGATTTGGACAAACCAAGTTAAAACTGGGACTGATATTCTCATTTGGTATGAGAGAGAAATGAGAAAGAGGTGAGACAAATCCCTAGCTTTGTGGTTATCCATCTGTTAATTACAACACAACTGTGACATATTCATTCTGAAATGTAGTAAGGTACAGAGTTACACGATTTCCTAAATTGTTTTATTCGCGTTCATTATAATGCGTGACATGAAAAGTTCTATCTCAAGGAGAGTGAAAAAAATTAAACTGGGAGAAAAAGGTAGTTTTATAAAGGCAAAAACTGAATTTACTGATAAACTGCCAAGATTTGTGAATCACAGCGGAGAGTCTCACTGTATCATAATCTGTGACTGGTCATTTGATCAATATTTACCCCTTAATACAGCCACAGGTATTTGATAATAAACCTGATAAAAATAGTAGCCACTATAAACTAAGTCTCGCAACGTTTACTCTATGTATATAGTTCAGCCAAGTATAAAAACTTCACTTAATGCGAAAATAAAAGCAGTAAATAAATTTAATTACATGCATATCATATTTCAATTAGAAGCACCAAAGGCCTCTAATAATTACTTTCTATATATATGACCAATTTCATACTAGTCAGCAACTGATGAAACAACCAACTACAGCTGACAGTCTTCAAGAATAATTTTAACTATAAATATCTCAAAGTAAGAAACTTATATACAACAGAAAGTGCAAGAAACTACAAACACCGCACAATGCAGACCTGTTCCCTTCAGTGCATAGTACCTTATTTACATTTTTCTGTTTATTGTGACTCTGCACATTTCTCCACACCACGGATAGCAGTTTATAGTGCTCTATATGATATGAATGCAAGGACTCGATCCAACAATAAGTTGAATACAAGTAGCAAACCATGAAAAGCAATAATTCTCTCTGTTGGGACCTAATGTGTATTTAACATATGTATATAGGGAGTATATTAGTGAGAAAGAGAAACTGTATTGTCATATAAATGATGCCAATAGACTGACACCAGGTCTCAACAGTAGTAACTGAAAATTTAAAGTAGACATCCTGAACATCTCTGGCAACTATTTTGGATCTGACTTTAATTAGATAAACTTAAAATTTGGCCTACTATGTGAGGCCCGTGGGTAGTGGCTCAATGTATAATTTGGCATGACTCATTTGCTACCTGTGAAACCAGCCACAAATTTCAAAGTTCAGCATGAGAACTGTATATGCTAATTCAGAGAAAATTTTACACTCAATATAGTGTGTGGTTTTCTTCTTTATTTTTATTTATTCACACTCTGCACCCACTGTCTTGCAACATGTTTCATTATCTATGAAAAATTAACTGCTCCCCAAACCAATGAAAGTAAGGGAAGGGGGGAGTAAAGTCCACTTCCAATTGAATTGCCAACAGTTCAGCCAAGCATTAGTTAGTCAGCTAATTGTCTGAAACTCTGTATCAATTAACTTTGACTAGATTCATGCAGTATTTCAGAATTAGAGCACACAGCGAGTTCCAATAAACTTTACAATATTTTAAACCTTTTGTAACTATCTCATTAACACGTCCACAAAGAGGGGAAAGGAAAGAGAATTATGCGTACTATATATTTTCAATAAAACATCAACTTATTACTTCTTTACCACTAATTCTATTCACAACACATTCTGCAGAGAGTATCTACATATATCATTGAATGTACCCACAAAATTATGTCATTGTATAACAAACAATTCAGGAGATATATGATGTCATTAATGCTGACATACAGGAGGACTAGCTTTTGCTTAAAACGGAGCACAAATTATTCGGACTGCATTATCTAGAACTCAATAGTAAGAGCACTTTAATGTATTTTAGTAACTTCAAATCTTTTCTACAATTTTTATTTTTTGTATGCTCACTGTCAAATATTTAACACAATAACTTATTTGCATGGTAGGTGTACATTTTATACATGGTAGTTAGATTCTTTAAAGCATTGGGGGTGGAAGCTTACTGTGTATATTATAACCGAGTTAGTTGACATCTATCTCATTTATGGGGAGGCACAATACAAGTCAAGCAACAAGGCAGCTGTATGAAGAAAGATTTTCAGGGAGAAAGTTAACAATTTATGTCATATTTCAAATATTAGATAGCAGTCTTCATAGAACAGAAACCCTTAGAGCATATCGACCAGTATAGGAAACTGGTATACCTCGCATTGAGTGAACTGTTCAGTGTGAGGAAGCTGTGTTATAGTGAACTGAGGACAACCACAGCACAGTATATAGTCCACAACCAAGGAACTAAATACCTCCAACACCTACGTTATCTGATCAAACTAACTGGACATATTGCAATGGACACTAATATGGGGTGCGTGCACCCTTTGCCTTTATGACAACTTTAACTCTGCTGTGGTCCTAATGTATGTGGATGAATGGCAGCCCACTCTTCCTCAAGGGCAGAAACCACAGACGGAAGTGTTGTTGGACATTGAGGTCTGGATTGAAGTCAATATCCCAACTCATCCCAAATATGTTGTGTTGGATTTACATCAGGACTCCGGGCAGCTCAGGCCACAAACCGTTGGCTCACAGATGTTACTTAATGACAGGGTATGTGGTCATGTTGATGCAATCAGTCATCTCTAAACTGTTCCTCTAATGCACACAGTACACAACGCAATAACCTGTGTTCATATCCTTTCATATTTAGCGTTTTCTTAACCACAAAATAGCCATGAGGAAACACCACCTCCGTGTTTCACCATCAACTCTACACAAGGTGGCAGGTAACATTCAGACAGACATTCGCCACACCCATCAGATTTTCACAGGGTACAGCACACGATCCATCACTGCCAGGTATTTGTTTGGCTGTGGTTGTTCTTTCGTATTTCCAATTCACAATCACACCACCAATAGCGGACTTTGGCAGCTTTAGAAACGGTTAAAATGTCGCTGACAGCTTTGTTACTTAGGTGACATTCAATCAATAGCCCAGGTTTGAAGCTGCCGAATTCTCTTGACCAATCTATTCTGCTGTAATACTGCTGTTCTATTGACATCACAATATTCCCCACCTTCTTTTATATTGATGGGTCCACCAGTCACATTATGTAGTGGACGATTCCACGTTACACAGTGGTGTCTGGATACTTTGATCAGGGACTGTATGTGTGGAATGTCGTTTCTCCTTACTATGTGGGAATCTGCCAGTGGTGTCCACTCCAAATTTTAATCATCATTGACTTCCAAATGCGCGTGTTTACTGAAGAGGCTCTCTCACGATGGAAGGAACATTCAACGGCCACAAGAGAAATATATGGGAATTGGGAAGTCCTATGGGAAATCTTGTGTTCCATTATCAATACATATTTACAGGAAATGTGTGGGCTGATGTTCATTCACGACAATCTGAGCTGTATCTCTTGTGTGAAAAGGTTGGCTGATGAAATTATGATATTTTCTCCATAAAATAATAATTGACTTGTTTGAGAATGTCCCATTTGTGGTCAGGAAAAAATTTATCGCTCCAACATGATGGGGACCCATCACACTCTGCCAGTTATATTCGACTATGTTGGAATGGGATAGGAGGGTCAGTATAATGGCCGTGTCCTCCCGGCCTCACTGCAGCCAATTTCTTTTGTGGGGAAGATGAACCATTTGGTGTACAAGACACTGATACTTCACATGAGCTCGTTTCCCCTTTGACTGAAGCTAGAGCCATTATGCGTGAAACACCTGTTTGTTTGAAGTGTGACTGATAATAGTTGGCACGCAAACGTGAAGAAATAGCACACTAGTTGCGTTAAAAATTGTTTAACGTAACTGGTATCATATTTCTTCACACCGGAAATACTGTCACCGTATTCACACGAATTGAATGCGCCATCGAATGTAATACGCATTCCAATTTTAAAAATTAAATTGATATAAAAAGGAAGTTTTGCACATCGCTCGTAGTGTAGGTTTGTACTGTTGACATTTATTTTACAATGTTAACTTTATTTCAAAAAACAGTGAGTGTATACAAGAACTATAAAAAAGCAATTTTTGAGCTACTCATTACAGTAATAAGTGAAATTTTCGTTATTAAAAAAGAACGCCTAACCTGATTACCTACACAACATACAAAGAAACATATTGTAAATTACAGGCGTTACAAATCATTATTCACTGATGTCATCCTTAATGGAATCCTTGGAAGGATCTTCATCAGAAATAAATACGAGCTGCTATCCAAATTTTTTGTGACTGGTGCTGCCCTTTGGACTAATAGTCACAATCATCCTCTAAGTAGTTCCCATCACCACGTACACACCGTCCCAGCGCTTCTGTCACTGGTCAAATGTATTTTGGAAGTCCTGTTCTTTGAAAGTGTTTATCACTGCCAGCGATGCTTCTTGGATCCTCTCTAGAGTGTCAAACCGATGGTCTTTCAAATTTAGTTTCAGTTTTGGGAATAGCGCGAAGTCGCAAGGTGCCAAATCTGGCGAGTAAGGTGGGTGGGGTACAACCGCCATGTTGTTTTTCGCCTAAGAGGTTCTGGTGAGGACGTTTGATAGGGTGCGTTGTGATGCAGCAGCCAGTTCCCTTGAAGCCAAAGCTCGGGCTGTAGTCGCGGAATTCACTGTTTGGTTGGGCGGGGAGAATTCTTTGTGCACCATTCCCTTGGTATCAAAGAAAATGATGTTCATGCTCTTCACCTGTCTCGCTTTTTTGGGTCTTGGAGAGCCAGGGCTCTTCCACTGGGGCGATTGTTGCTATGTCTATAGGTCCCCCACTCGGTGAATCACTGCAAGGGTCTCCGTAGCGCTTTTCTCGAGATACGCACAGAATTTAACACACACGTGCTGTTCTGTTCGCGGATCCATCGTAAAATCGCCACACACCAAACACAGAGTATTACGGGAATCACTGTGGACACACAAACACGTCCTCCCTTCTCAATACCACTCCGCACACCGACTCGTCACCTAGCGGGAGGTGCAAAGATCTGCTACTCCTACTTTCCAGATGGCAGCACCAGTCCCGAAAATTTTGGATTCCACCTCGTACATTTCCTCCTTCCCCGCCATCCTCGGTGTCGTTCCAGAGCACATCATCTTCACTGCGATCCAGAGTATTTGAAATACAGCATTTCTTGAAGGACTTTACAATCATTGGCGCTTCGTTGCGTTTCCAGGCAGTCGAAATCCAGTGCGCAATATTGTAGGGCGCTGCGAGTTTAATTTTTCCTGTCGGGGCCAGTTCACGATTTGCTTAGCAAAACCATTTTTCGTGCTGTTCCTGAACGTAACCTTTGAAAGGTTTATACTAACACCCAGGGGTTCTAATACAGAAGTCATTCCTCCAGGAATAGTAACAAGGTTACTGGGTAGGCTGTGGATCAGCTGTTTTTACGTCATCAGTGAGATGGCCACTAAATGGATCAAGACGAATCATTGATGGTTGTTTGCAAAGCCCACCAGGACGCAGTTCCCACACGTTTCGGAGCTAGTCAAGCATCAAAGTTTCAGTCATCCATCTCCTCTATTTCGAATAATGACGTCACCAGGGTGTTTCAATTTTTTTTGAGTCTTCAGCCTTGTTCTTCGCTGGAAGATTAAAAAAGGTGGAAGTTTGTTCCCATATGCTATGATTCCCAGAATTACTGTTACGTGCTGCTTCTAGCACCCAGACGTTTTGATTGCAACTTCTTTTGTACCCTTCTCGTCAATCGTGTAATTATGTGGCATATCAAACAAAATTGGAGTCATCAAGCGTTGCCTCTTTGGCCTATCGAAAAATTCTTATCCTCCCGAAGTGTGATAACATACCACTGAAATTCTTTCATTTTCTTCTCAAAATCCTGTAGAATCTTTTGGCATTTGAGAGGTTCACAGTGAATTTATTCCTAATAGCGCTAGTTGCAAATAATCCCGATTTCTGTTTCTTTCATAAGGGAACGTTGCTCTCAGCTACAATGAACTCTCTTCCTGCCTTTCCAGGACAAAGAATTACTTTACGCACGAAAGCAGCCTCATACGACAGTTTTCTCTGCTTGCCTTCCATTTCGAGGCTACCTAACGCAAACACAATGCGAAAGTATTGTTGTACGCCAACAATATTGAACCGAGGTTGACAAGTACAACGCGTTGAAATGTTCGGGACAGTACCTAAATTTCGAGGACACGTTCTATTTCAACGGACGATTAAAGAAAATTTCCTCTCAATTCAGAACCGGAAATATATATATCAGATCTTAACTCGATAACTTCTTACCCGATTTACGTCTTCCTTTAATTCACAGATACCGCACCTACATTTTCTTGCTAGAGTTTAATATGTACTTTGCTACTTCAGATCACATAGGGTACAAAATACTATGAACGATTCAAGTTTGAACTCGAATCTAATGCGTTATCAAATTTTGAGTACTCTGTATGGTAAAAAAAGTGCGCACTAGGTTCGCATAGAAACGGTATTCCATTCACACCGTCACCCCATAGCGCACCGTAATCGGACTAACATTTTTGTGCCACCTGCGCTTACTTCACACAGTCAAAGAGGAAGACTTGACGTGCTGGAAGCTCAAAAAGCAGTAAGACTCCTTCACACAGTGAAAGTAAAATTATGTTCTATTATAATTTCAAAAGAACAATTTCAAATATTTACCGAAAATTGTGAAAAAGTATAACATAAAAATATCGGCACTCGATACGGCCATTTTGATATCGACATATCGGGGAGGAAATATCACTGATACATATCGATATTTTATCAAGCAACTCAAGAACACTGGCCGAGCTGTCATTTGAATTCACGTCGAAAGGTTTCAGTCGTGATTACGGCCGCACGACGGGAATTAAGCTACTCAGAATGCGGATTGGTGGTTGGTACTGGACGAATGGAACATTTCATTCCGGAAATCGTTAGGGACTTAAATATTCCGGGATCCACAGCGTCAAGAGTGTGTCGAGAATACCAAATTCCAGGCACCGTCTTTCACCACGGGCAACGCAGTGGCCGATGGTCTTACTTACCGAACGAGAGCAGCTGTGTTTGCATACATTTGTCGATGCAAACAGACAAGCAACAGTGCGTGAAATAATCGTAGAAATCAATATGGACGACGATAAGTGTATCCATTAAGACAGTGTGGCAAAATTCTGCGTTAATGTGCTACTGAAGTCGACGACTGTGCCTTTGCTAACAGCACAACATTGCAGAGCGCCTCTCCTGGGCTCTACACCAATTGGTTGGAAACTTTTTTTAGGCGACTGGCAGACTGTGGCTTGCTCAGATGGGGTGAAGTGAGCCCCAATTTCCGTTGCCAAGAGTTGACGGTAGAGTCGAGTATGGCCAGACTCCACGAAGCAATGGACTAAGGTTGTCAATAAGGTCCTCGTGTCTGCTGTGTTTACGTGGAATGGACTGGGTCCTCTGGTCCAGCTGAGGAAATGGTTAACATCGGCTACATAGACTATGTCCCCAAACTACGATGGAATTTTTATGGGTGACAATGCGCCATGTCACCAGGCCGCAATTGTTCGCGACTGATTTGAAGAACATTTAGGACAATTCGAGCGAATGGTCTGATCACTCAGATCGTCCGATAGGAATCTTATCGAACATTCATGGGCTGTAATCGAGAGGTCAGTTCGTGCACAAAACACTGCGCCGGCAACACTTCCGCAATTATGGACGGCTATAGAGGCAGCACGGCTCAATGTTTCTGCAGTGGACTTCCAATAGCTTGTTGAGTACATGTCGAGTTGCTGCACTCGCCGGGCAGGAGGATGCCCGACACGATGTTATGAGGTACTCCATGAGCTCGGGTAAATTCCCTCTCCATAAAATTCTCCCGCCTACGAGAGTTGTAACCCTAAATGAACAAAACCTGTGTTTGTGTGAAGTAATCTAAGTTACGCTCGTGAATAGGATGTTATCACGAGCTTTTTCTGTTTTCTGCTGAGTGCAGATGGACGGCATCTTCTGTCCATGACGAACGTTCGTCCTTCCATTCTTCAACGACATCAGTGACACACACTATCCCAACTGCAAGCACTCTCGTCCACTGCTACATATCGCGACTGTTCACCGCATCGCAGGACGTCAGCATGGGGACCGTGTTTCTCATTACACCAGCGGGAAAAAGAGATGCGCGCAGACATTGGTGCGTCCAAAGATATATCAGGAATCCCATCGCGTCTTATTTTCAGACGAGTCCGAATTCTGCCTATGTTATCACACTGGACGCACACGTTTCAGGAGACTGACAAGAATGAATCCTTTTTTCATCGTCATGGCGCCCAGCACATGGCATAACTGATTGGGCTGCCGCTGTGTATACTATTCGGTCTCCTCGGTTCACACAGATGTTAATTTCTTTGATCAAGGTAACGCAGAATCCAATTTTTCCCGCTCTTCTGCCTAGATACAGAAGGTGTTCTACTGCTACCCTGGTCAGCACTTTCACCAAATCTCTCCCACAATGATAACATTGGGTCTTGATTTGCGGAGAAACGGGCACGCCACCAATCGCCAGCCACCACAACTGATGAACTCTGACGGAGCCGTATGTTGTCCAGGATCAGTTTCGACTCTACGCGCAACTGCGCTACAGCCATTGCTGCCGCCAAATGTGGCAAATTTGACAACCAAAAATTTTCTACTATGCTGTGCAATAAGATTACGTCATTTGGTATCCTGTTTGGTATTCCAATTATAATGGCCAGCAGTGTGCTGAAGAACTGAGGTTGTTCAAGTGGCTTACGAGAGAGCTGGCTTACGAGACAGTCGATATGTCACTAGACATTCCAAGGCACAAAAACCGTCCGCAGACGGGACCACTTTAACCAAGAAACAGAAGAGAGCGTACGCAAACAAGTAATGTCGCCACGCAACCAAAAATAATCATCGTCAAGCCTTATCGATATTAAAATATTAATGAAAGAAAGGTCAGCAAACAGCGCTAACTGTCCTCTTTGTTCGATCATCTACAGCGCAAGAATCCAGGCAGAATTTAAGCAAAATAGAAATGGAGATTTTTTGCTTACACTTTGGAAGAATCCTGCTCTTTCCTCTCGTTAAAGAATAGATAGTCACAGAGCGCTACTTTCTCACCCGCTGTTCAGACCTATAACGTCTGGGGATGGTGGTCTTTGTCTGATGTCGCAATTGTACGCTGTGTTTTGTCTTTGTGCATAGGCCATCGTTTGTTTCTTGGTAGATGTAACGCCATCCACCGTTTTGCACAGTAGTCTGTTGTTTCACTTTGCCCCTTGAAAATAACTTGACATATCAGTGATTGTCAATAACGTTACCGGGTCCCAATCGCGTACGTAGTGTGATAATTCGACGTGCCTGGAGAAGCGAAAGTTTCACAGAACTGACATTTTCCGGATAGCTTCGCATTTCAAAAATACAGCAACAGCACAGTGACGAAACCTATACAGTCGTCTGAAATTATCTTGTTATGTCTCGCAACAGCATATGCCAGAAATGGATGGACAACAATTACCACAGAAGCAAATCATCCATTCGTCGATGAACGCACAGCTACTGCGATCAGTAAAAGCTTCAGATGGGAAGTACCAGCATGCGAGCTCATCTAGGTTCTACTTCAAATATACATACAGGTGAGAGCTACAGTAAGAGTGAAGCAAAAAGCAGGCAGGCAGGCAGGCAGGCAGGCAGAGTGGCTGAGAGCAGAGCTGGCTGGGAGTGGTACAGACCGGCCGGGAGGACGGGACCCGGAGGGGCAGCGTGGCCGACGAGGGCTTGGCGCCGGCGGCTGCGGCGCGCCGCTGCTGCTGGGCCGCCACCACGCCGGGCGCGCACACGTTCAGGTTGGCGAAGTCGTCGTCCATCTCCTCCAGCAGGCTGCCGTCCTCTTCCTCGTCAGACTCGTCCTGCCGCACCAGCCATATGCACCCCGCCCCTCACACACCGCGCACTCAAGAGCCACGCGCCAGCGCCGCGCAGCTGGACACTGCTCGCCGAATCCGCTCGAATGTTAGTTGTCAGCAAAAGCGAGCCATATTAGTAACACGACACGAGCCAGCCTCTTCGTGGGTTTGTTTGTTAACCCGAGGAAACAGGACTTCCAACCTCTATCACAAATATAAGCAAGCGTTTCGACAGCATACGCACCACTGAAGGTACTTATCTTTTCTAACTGCTCGACGAAACCACTCCACCCGCTAGTAACGGGCCTAGCAAAATGAAGTACGATCGATAGTACAACTTTCAACTTGTATCTAGAAAGTATAAAGTTACGTAATTAATTTTTGTTTGTACCAGAACTGCAGAAATGTTCCTGAAAACGCATTGAAATCCCCGTCATAATACTACAGCACTCCGCTAGAGGAACCGAAGCAACACAAAATGATACAGTTTGTTGATTATGTGGAGTATAACGCGATAACTCCTTTTCTGAACTGAAGGAGAAGAACACAGGACAATTAGTGCCGAGTTAGCGGAAGTGTACAGTTTCTATGCACTGTTGCTTGCAGATGCTTCCCAGGAGGTCAAACGAGCCCGAACCATGATCACCGAAGTGGTAATAGATCTCTCTGCGAAGAAATTTGAATCGCAAGAGAAGAGCTGGAAGAGTTGCTCGTTACAGTCTAGGCGAACGTTAAAATCCGTCGTAGGTTAGATTTCAATATCTATTGTAACAATTTAGAAAAATGATGAAGTTTGACATCCAACAGATTCGGTGACTGTTCACACTGCTGCAAAATGCCCCAGCGGAAATGTTGGAGTTGTGCCATCCCAATCCAGATGGCCTCTTTAGCGCACTAATTACTATGGACGAGTGTTGGGCGTATCAATATAGCATCAAAACAAAGGAGCAAAGCAACTAGTTTAAACGAGTCACCAGCACTGAAACGGACGAAGACCAAATCCTTATCAGGTTTAGTTGATTGATTGGATTGTTAAGGGACTAAACAGCAGGACCATTAGTCCTTCAGTCAAGAAGTAATTCAGCTGGGCAGTGGACTTAGCTCATCATATGCTAATGTGCTACAGCGCACTGTAAATACTGCACTAAAACCATGCCATTTTGCATCAAATGTCAGCCAGAACTCGCACTAAAATTAAACCATTTCTCTTCTCATGCAAGTCTGAAATCGCACTGGAATTACATCTCTCTTTGAATGCTAGATGGTATGCAAATAACATTAACAAAACCATGTTTTGTGGCGCTTCTCTACAGGAACTAGCAACTAGTGTCGATTGCTGAAATAATGGTACATTATTCACAGCCCCGTGTCAGTATTTTTCTTTAAAATTTCATGCACCATATTGTGGAAGCATAGGATACCGAGATTTTTTTAAAGAATAGTCGTGACGTCACTGTGGGGGAGTGGTCAAAAGAAGACTGGTAATTTACGGACTTGAGTTCGACTCCTTGCTAATACTGACATTCCTCTATACATTTTTTTCATTTTATTGTATACCTCGCTATGTTGAACCATTTATTATAAAATTAAAAACAATTCAGTTTATGTATGTAAAATTAATACATGCGATATAGTTACGATTACTACGCATGTAAATCAAAAGGTTGTATGCTAGTTGGCGGTAAAACAAGTGAGTATACGAGGAAATTTATTACGAAAGCATTTTCTGCAATGACTGTTAAAGAGCTCCTCTTTCACTTAGATGAACTTCAAATATAAATGTAACGTTGGAGAGTGGGACGAGGTTCAATAATTTGGCTTACCTAACAATAAACATTCAAAAATAATTGCAAAATATTTTGAGTACCTTCTTAATTATTCGGAACCAATCCATCAGCTCGAATAATCGATCACTCATAATAATGTAGGAGAAGATTTACCTCAACTACCAAAGGAACTAAAGTATCTGCCAAAAATTTTAAAGCTAGTGGAGAATACCCTATTTACACAATAACTATTGAAAAGGTCTCCACCAAAATAAAAATTGCAGTAAAATTTATCTATGCGAAAACTTTGTTGTGTGGCTGCTGACTTTGGGGGAACAGGTACAAACAGCGAGGTTATCGATCTCACGATCCGAGATAAAAGAAACTAATGGAGGAAGAACAAGAACAGCATAGTCCAATTAATGGGGAAGGAAAACGTGCAAACAGAGACAGATGGAACATTGGGGCGGCAGGAGAGGGATGGAGGAATGTGCAGGGGGCACTGCACATGACGGGTGCCGGCGGTGCCACTGACTCTTCACAATCCCCACACCACACCATACCATACCACGATCACGACACAACGGGGCAACACCTATGTAAGAAGGCACAAGAAAAGGTGAAACAGAACAGCACAAAAGACCAGGCAAAACATCAGGAAAGCCGGGTGGGGTGAGGGGGTATCTGGTTGGCGCGTAGGCAAGTCCGAAGGCATTCTAAATTTACGTCAATACTAACCGAGGGATTCCAACTCTGGAAGGAAATACAGGTTACTTCTATCAGGGAGGACAAACCACTTTCATGAAGAAAACCGAGGAAGGACACAACCATGTGAGAGTTGCCCAATAATACCTGGACAAGAAGAGTGCGAGAGCATATTTAGTGTGAAGGGACAAGTTGCGGGAACAGTCCAGAAAACTATAAATCGCTGTGGGGGGGACCCTGCTACTACAACCCCTCCCCCCCCCCCCCCCCCCCAGGCCACCCAGGAGGACAAGGCCCAGACGGAAGAAGACTGTTGGAAACCTTGGAGGTTCGATGGTGTGAACCGTAGCCCACACCTGTGACAGAGGAACAGAAGAAACTAGAGAGTAGACAAAATGTTCCAAACACACCTGCTTGCTCTGTTTGATTAAGTAAAGGCGCAGAGGTGTTTGAAGATAATAGGACTGGTGGAGGATAAGTGCTGCTTAAGGCATTGCAAGGCTCGATGGTGATCACAGATAACAATGGCAATGGTTGTGCTCGTAACATGGTATCAGGAGGCAGCTGAACAAGCCCACTGAGCAGGGTACAGGAATGATACCAGATATGTCATGGACGACTTCATCTATAGAGCCTCACTAAGCACACAATCTGCAAGCTACACAGAGGCCAATAAGTGTGATGGAAAGCCCAACAGGTAGCCTGCCCACTGGGAGGTGGGAAGGGAATGGGAGAATCAACAGGAACTGGTAGCTGTCACAGAGGTCATTGTACAGCAGCCAGTGTGATGAAGAAGGAAAAGGAGTGGATGCCACTGCAAAATAACAGGCAGAGAAAGTGTCAAACAGCACTAAAATGGATAGGAGAACCATCATTAAGAAGGCACAGTTTCTGGTCCACTGGGATATTGTCAGCGACGAGCCCCCGACTAGATGAAGAAGCAGTGCCCCGCAGAAGGTGATAAGCATTAAAATCCTCAAGGAGGGAAAGGAGGAAGGGAGGGGAGGGGGGGGGGAGTTGCTGAAGGAGGGCAGTTAGCTCTGTAGGCATAGGTGGCTTGTCAGGAGAGTGGAAAGCGATTCCGAACCATGACCACTGATTCCAACTGCACCCGTATGGCCACCGCTTCCACAGAAGCCCTCAAAGGGCTGACATGGTTCCAACAGAAAGCATCGAATCCACAAAGGATCTGTGGGTGAGCATCAGTAAAATTATATTCCTGGAGAACGACACAAGCTGGTGAGTAAAAGAAAATTGGGGTAGCAATGTTGCATGGTGATGGTGTGCTAATGAATAAGCAAACAACAGGGATCCAAAGAGGTGAATGGGCTGAAGTTGGCCAAGCTGCTTGGTCACCATGCAGCACCAACAAGGACAGGATAATATCCACAAACAAGAGTATCTCCAGGGACACTAGCAGGTTCTTGTCCCAGGCTTAAGTTCTTTCTTCTCTTCCATAGCTGGAGAACAGCACAGTCGAGAGGGAGAGCAGGCTTCGGCAAGACCTGTGACAGAGCGGGTAACCTAGGGGTAAACATGAAAATGGGTCCTGTGGCTGATTGGAGCAGCAGGTCTCCAGTCTGGGAGACGCCGGGGCAAGGGGTCCTAAGAGTGAGCCCCATCACTTGCAGGCACCGAAGGAAGGCACTTCTCTGGCCGCATGAAGGAGCCATACCCCCCTGAGGGGAGGGTGTGGGAACTGTATCAGAGGGGAGAAGCGAGAGGGGCTGGGAAAAGGAGGGGGGGGGGGGGAGAGAGGAAACTGACAAGAGTTGTGGAGGAGGGAGGAGAGGGGGAAAGACTTAACAGAGTTAAAGACGTCACAGGCACAGTGTGAAGACACTCATTTCTGATGAGCCTCAGAGTAGGATGGACGATCGGGGGATTCATGCTCTATTTCTTTTCTTTTCTATAAATTGCACAGTCTGACGAGTGTGTAGAGTGATAGTTGTGACAACACAAACGGGAGGTGTAACACAGCCGTTTCCCTCATGGAGAGAGAGCCCACATTCATCGCATAGAGGGTCCACTGTACAGCAGGAGGATGCGCCCGAAATACGAACACTGAAAACATATCATGGGTGGCGAGGTGTATTGCTTCACATGACAGTGAGAGCCCTAACATTGCCCACCTTCGGAAGCATAAAGGCTTTAAATGCAAGAATAAAGACACGTCAGTATCAATGTCGTCATGCTTGCGGCCTTCTGTGTTCCGAAACACATTAAACAACATGCATACTTCGGTATTCCAGATTGGCCAGAGTTTTTCTATCAGTTTAAAGAATTAGTTCTCTATAAAAATAGTCTCCTTGAACCATATTTAAACACTAGTGAGGAGTAATGGACACTAGGATGCCACCAATATGATCACAAGCACACACTGTCGCAGATTGTGTGGCAAAAGAAATGTTTATCAACAGCAAATTTGACTATATCTTACTAAGTGTCCACTTTGCCAAACTAATCTTGGACAGGTCACACGAAAAATAATGGCTTGGTGGTGGAGGCGGTGAAAGTGTCCCCATCAGTCCTGATTAGGGAAGGGAAGGTCGCACGATCGCACGATTCCCAACTAAAGAGACAGCCATAGAGGACAGACAGAGGACGGGCAGATTTTTGGAACTTAACGCATTTAATGCACAAAGCATCCACCCACATACCGCCCACTCTGATCATGGGCTCTCGCTGTGGGCACTACCTAGTTACAGCAAGAGTCATCTGGCACGGCGGCCATTGCTTGGAGTTTTACAGTTCCAGAATGATGAGCAACCACTCCTCAGCCTGCACAGGTATCAGAAGTGTGGTCCCTGTGTTGTCAGGGTTCAAATGGCTCTAAGCATTATGGGACTTAACATCTGAGGTCATCAGTTCCCTAGACTGAGAACTGCTTAAACCTAACTAATCTAAGGACATCACACACATCCATGCCCGAGGCAGGATCCGAACCTGGCACTGTAGCAGCAGCGCGGTTCCGGACTGAAGCACCTAGAGCCACTCAGCCACAATGGCCAGTTGCTGTCAGGGGGCTCAACCAAAAGGGTACACAGGGAGCCCACAAAACTGACTGGATACCATGCTGGCTATATAGCTTTAAAGGACAACAGTGTCAAAAGGAAAGATGGAAGAGGTATCAAGGCCACACACTGAAGATGCTGAGGAAGGTAGTGTTCCGCAGATTGCTCACACTACACAGACAAAATTTAGAAGGGCTGTCAAACCCCTAAGGGGAAGGGAAAAAAGAAAGGAAACAAAACCTTAAACGATGACAGGAATCAGGAGGATAGACAGGCTGACCTAAGCAAGGACACACAGGGAGAAGGAGAGGGGCAGAGGGGAAGGAGCGAGGATGCCAAGGGAGCAGCTCAGGGAAAGGGATGCAGCTCAGGAAGGAACAGAGGACCGCAATACTTTGGGGCCCCTTGTGTGCCATGCATAAACTCTCAAAAAGGCCATGAACCCCTGGAGGGTTGACAAAACCTGAAAACCAGGAAAACTCTTAGGAGAGCTTAAGGTGGCCTTGATAGATCCCCTACACAATAAAGGCAATGCACAAGATTTTAACAACAGGGGAATTTCTTTGCAGTAACTTGCATATAACGGTTTCCACTGTTATACTAAACAGAATAGAAACACAAGGAAATAATTTAGGTGCATATCAAGGTGGTTTTGGGAAGGGTTGACTATGACTTTAGATTAAGTATTTGTTCAAAACAATCATTTGCCACAGATCGCTGGATTCAAAACATCAGGCTTTTTCCTTTAAACTGTTTGAAGTGTATTATGCTAACGTAGATTTTGAGGGTTTCGTAAAGTGCCTTTGTCATAACTCCACCGAGGGCAAGTCGTCAAAAGTCTAGACTGGTAATTCGAGGACCCGGGTTTGATTCCTGCAATTACTAACTCTTCCTTATTTTATTAATCGCAATGTTGCACTTAACTACAAAATTTAAATGTATTTACACAAATTTATGTAATATTAATGCATTAAAGTCAGTTACGATCACTACCATTCTAAATGAAAAGGAAGGAAACAATCAGACAAAACTTCGTGGCCCGCAGAATGAGATGGGACGTAGTCGTTACACAAGAAACACTCCTGCGTCCTTGACAATCTCCCGAAAACTCACCAGAAGTTGGGGTTGCTGACGTCAAACAAAAATTTTATCGAATTATGAAAGCATGTTGGAGTGCTGAAATCGAGGCACTGAAAGGAGTATGGTCACTTCGCAACCACCCTCAAGTGCAATTGAGGCAATGTCGTCAACGAAGTGCAACACTTAACAGCAAACGCACGTTTATTATGGACACCAACGTATAGACAAACAGAAGTAACGCCTTGACAGATAGTATTGTTGTTAATGAAAGCACCTAATTTTACAGAATAGTCAAAAATTAAGACGACATGAAATTTCAAGAACCAGACGAGGGTGTTTTTTTTCCGGGTGAGGTGTTTGGCTACCACGCTGTAGTGTTAACGGATTATGCTCGTCAGAGCAGCATATGACAAAACTTCTGATGAGCTGTCGGCAGATTGTCAAGGACACAGGACGTTGGCGAAGGGAGTGTTTCTTGCGTCACGACGACGCCCCACCTCATTCTGCGGGCCATCAAGTTTTGTCTGGTCTCCAGCTATCGTGCGCAAGGTAAACTGTGACTTCGTGCTCTTTCCTCTGATGAAGAAACCACGCATGACAGTCATTTCTAAAATGACGACGAAGTGAATACAGAAGTGGAAGGTTTTCTAAACAGTTTGAATGCGGACTTACAATCCGAATCTCTGTGAAGTGATCCATTGTCGGAGAAAATGTGTCGCATGTAAGGGTAGTCGCGTAGAGAAAATGTGAATACACGCAAATCCTTGTGTAAAATGCGTGGGCTAATGTTTAATGTTGTCCGAAAGCAAACTCAGAAAATGTCTTTCAGGGCTGTCGTAGAATGAAGCCAACTGATATTGTGCTATGCTTTCACAGGGCAGGTAAGGCAAGGGTTCACGATTTCAAGCTAATAATCGGAGCAGTCATCAAAATAGTGGGAGGAAGCTAGTGACTATGCATCAAAGGTGAAGTCCATAACATGGGCTGGAAATAAGGTAGTGTCCTCTAGGATAGGGCGACGCATGCTGAAGAGCACAACATGATTCTTTAGCACTCTTCCGAAAATCTAACGAGTGCGGTTAAAAGAAAATCAAGTTTCAACATGAATAAAACACAAATTCCCCAAAAATTAATGCTATCGTCATTTCTGTAACTATGACGAGCGAAAAGACGCAATGAAAGATGTAAAGCAGTACAGGAGAAGCCTTTACTAGCTCATCACTAGATAAAGGACAAAAAGGATTATTCTTGTGAGTTGCCTCGCGAAGGCTATAACAGCGGGTACCTGTACAAACTGGATGTAACAATACTTGTGAAATAGCTGGGACAGAAAATAATTAAAAATCAGGGTAATGAAACACCCCACAAATTTCGACACTATGGAAGCTGAGGGATTCTCTATAATTTCATCCACTCATTTCAACACGTTGGTGCCCCCGGCCATGATCGGAAGCAATACTGATCCCCCTACAACTTATCTTAGAAGGAATTTTGAAAAATACAAACCAACAATTACCACATTTGTCATTTTATAAAACTTTTACAATGATCACTAGAATACACTTTCGAATTCTGAGACTTGCCAGAGATAATATACAGATAGTAAAATGTCGTCTACAAGTTTTACAGCATCCGGACTGCTGTTATACTTGTGGAAAGACATGATAGGGAACTAATAGTTGATCTAATCATAGAACAGTAAAGGAAACTGAAAAATTGGGAAACGAATTACAGTTCATCAAAGAGAAATAAACGTTTACAGCAGTTTAATTCCGTCAGAGACAACCTGATACATCAAAGGAACGTCAATTCAACAATGGGGGAAAGAGTTTGGGGAGGGGGTAAATGTAGACTGCAGCAGTTACGCAGAGATGGAGAGAAAAGCACAGGATCAATCACTGCGGAGTGTTTCATCCAACCAGTCTTGAGAATTTAAAACAACAATTGTGCGAGACGAGTTCTGGGGCACCATAATGAAGCAGAGGTTAGAAATAAGTCGTGGCAGACATATCTTTAAATCGAGGAAAAGAGTCCACAATCAAAAAAATGGTTCAAATGGCTCTGAGCACTATGGGACTTAACATCTGAGGTCATCAGTCCCCTAGAGCTTAGAACTACTTAAACCTAACTAACCTAAGGACATTACATACATCCATGCCCGAGGCAGGATTCGAGCGTGAGACCGTAGCGGTCGCGTGGTTCCAGACTGAAGCGCCTAGAAACGCTCGGCCACAACGGCCAGCAGTCCACAATCCACTAATGACATTGCGCACCCTAATGGTTGCACTTGCACATGTGATTTTTATAATATCCGTTAGGGTTACAAGTTGAAAGCAATTTAAAACTGCCGAGCAGTCGAATCGTAGGAGACCACTGGTGCTCCCTGAAAGAACAACAAGCCCTCTTACCAACGTTCATTCTATGAATAGTTTGCATTATGAGGAGCTGGTAGGGTAGATTCCGTGAACCTTACGAAGTAATACAGAGGTAATTGCAGATGTGAAGCGGGGGGGGCTTGTACTTACCTCAGTCGGCAAGAGCACTGCCTGTAAGAGGCCAGGTTTAGGGTTAGTTTCGCGGTCCGGCTCTCATTTTAATCTACCAGAAACTGCACAATCTTCTTCTGGGCGCAAAATTCATTCTTGAAACCCCACCATATGGCACGGGTATAGTGTAGTCAGATGTTTAACGGTTTGGACTTAAAGAATGTTACAGGAGGCTATACTAGGTAGGTGGTGCGAAAATGGTTACCAGCTACGCGACAAAGTTCATTGTCATGTGTTTCAAAGCAAGATAAGAGTCCTGCATTTTTTATTTAATTGCTTTCCTTTGAAAAATATGTGAAACCAGTTTCAATGTAATAATGACTATAAACACATCAGTAAATATTAAGTCTGATGATCTTTAATTTATAAATGGTATCTGACTGAAGAGATTAGATTGTTCCATAGATCACATGAATACGACACTTCGTAATGATGTGGAACGTGTCAGGTTAATGAAAGATGTATGTACAAGATATTACATTACACAAAATATTGCATGACACTAATGCTTAAGTTGGTTTTTTCCCTCCCTTGATTTATATATAAAAATTCAGCCAATGAGTAGAAGGAGTTGTCATCTAGAAATTCTTTTAATTTATTTTTATATGTTGGTTGACTATCTGTCAGGCTTTTGATGCTGTTTGGTAGGTGACCAAAGACTTTTGTGGCAGCATAATTTACACCCTTCTGTGCCAAAGTCAGATTTAACCCTGCATAGTGAAGATCATCGTTTCTCCTGGTGTTATAGCTATGCACACTGCTATTACTTTTGAACTGGGCTGGATTATTAACAACAAATTTCATAAGTGAATATATATACTGTGAGGATCCCTAGATCCTTAAATAGATGTCTGCAAGATGACCGCTCTAATTGTCTTCTTCATTGCAAGAATTTGTTCTCCTAAATGGATTCAGTTACTACGTTTTACACTGACAACATTGCTTTCCTTGAAAGCGGTTGTAAGGACATTTTTTGAATTTGACATGATAAACATGGACCTCAGCAACACACATTAAACGCTTTTTACTCTTCTGTCTCTATGCTACACTTAAAATTTTGTTTACAGACATTGACAAAGTTTCCGCTTTCTCTGACATTTCGCCAAATCTGCCAAGAAATTAATCGCTCTATGCTGCCACTGTTCTAGATGCAACGTGTCACAACACACTAGTAGTTATAATTTCTGAACAAAGAGCTTTCAGTGTAACAGAAAAAACATTTACTACACGTATTTGATGGGATTGAGTAATGAATTACCACCTTAAGTGAATTAAGAGCACGACAAAGAATGCTGTCGAAACGTTCTGTGCTAATATGCAGATAGGAAACTGGTTTGAAGTCACGATTCCCGTACGTGTAACGTTAGACTGTTACGCAAACGCTATCATGCAGCTGTAAAGTAACGTGTTAGGAGTACATCCCTTCAAGCGGAGGGACAAAAACATAGGCATTTCGTGCACATTACGAATATACTGATACAGGAATCGACGTGCAGTTTGTCTCAGCTATTGTACAGAACAAATTGGTTCAAAACACACGCGCGCACACACACACACACGCACGCGCACACACACACACACACACACACACACACACACACACACACACACACTTACTACTATGAGATCACAAGGAGGCCCCAAGACTAAAATATTTCCCAAATTAATAATATTCTTAATTAATACGCCACAATCTAGAAAAATGTTCCGCGTAAGTAGGTTTCTTAACACTACAACGTGTTTCAAATGCAGTGCAATAACACTCCGCGAATAATGACCCCAACTTCGTTTCAGGAAACTAGCAGAATAGAACCACATTAAGTGACAGCCGTCAGCATTCTTCACCATCCACCCCTGACATATACTGATAAACAACGTATACGAAGTTTAGAGATATCTCTTTGTGCCTCCTACGACGCAATGCGTATCTTTCAAAATTTCCAACTCTGAACTCTGTAAACATCATACTTAACAACAAAATCAGAATGATGTTCCTCCCACATCTTAAAATACCAACATTATGGAAGGACGAAAAGTCAATTTGTGGAATCACATCACACAATAGCTGCGAATGTAAGATTTAACAGTCACCAAAAGGTGGTATGAACCACGCCGAAGGCGATGATTGGTCTCAAAATCTTTGCACACACGTTACCTATCAAATGGAACTTAGCGCACGGTAAACCATGACATGATTAAATACTGACTCTACACGTCGCGTCATCTCCGAAGTGTTTCTACAAAATCTCGTGGAATGTCTTCTCTCTGAAATACATTATCTGGTTTCAACACCTACAATATTAAAATAAGGTTTTAAAGTATAAGATAAGAGATTTATCTCAGATGAATTATGCAGCTATTTTCTAGGTTACCGACATATTTTGCAGATTTCGGCATTGGACGTATGTAAGAAACCAGTTAATTTGTGGTGCCATGCGAGCTGCTAAAGATACTATGACAATGTCTTGTGACAGTTAGCAAGTAATTTTCAACGTCACTGCAATAACAATAACGTATATCCAACACCGTATCACACGTTTAACTGTTGTAGAGTGCTTGACAAAAGCGAAAAAAAAAGATGCACGAAGTGTACTGTCGACAACGTGCCAAGAGATCTTATAACTCTTCAGTTTTGAGATGCATTTCTTGAAAAACTTATGCATAACAATATTCTGGAAGACTTTATTGACGATGTGTAAATAAAGTGTCCAACCTTCAATTTTTTAAAAGTAGTTAATGATGAATGGCGCTGTGGCCATAATCTTCGTTTCTCAACAGACTGGACGAGTCTACAGTACCCTATATCTTTAAATCCGATGTTTACTTTATCGTGATTTCGTTATAAATTCCTTGTTACGACCGGGATACACCTTATCGCCGGTTCTACTCTTTGTAAAGCCGAGGTGTTTCATTAATGACTTAACTACAGAGTTCATAAAATCTACTGTCTCAGCATAAACACCAATGCTCATAATATAACAATCTTTTAATCACACCTGCTTCAACATTCTAGAACACAAAGTTCACTAGATGTATATGGAGAACGATGGAGATGCTATTTCGATATTTATTTAGAAAAATTTGACCACTTTTCTGACATTGCAAACACAAAGAAAAGTTTTTCGTAACTGTTTGCGCTCAAAATGAGGTCCTGCTCTTTAGGATACCACAGAGCCAAACATAGAATCTAACGTCTATCGCCTAAAGCAATCTTAAAAACACAATGAATCGGTTATTATATATAATGTGCTACGAAGAATTTCTTTACTGTAATGCAGTGAATAAGTACTGAGCACACAGAAGTGGCTAAAAGCGATTTCGGGTATACTTAATGTTCGTCGAAGCAGTTTCTTCTACACAATAGACTTGCCACTTCTGGAGAACACATGGACACAGAAGCCTGTTTTTAAAAAGCTGTCGTGTTTATAGTACACAAAAAGCAAACATCGAAAACCGTTACCGTCCAGATGCTTTCTGCTTTACCTTGCAGGGTTGATGAACTCGACAACAAACACGAACGCTCGCCTGTAAATGGGACAATAGTTATCGATTCGCGACGTAGCCGAAGTCAAGACACATCACTTACACCACTTGTACGTAATAAATGAGCATTTCTTTATTTTACCTTCTTCGGTGGAAAAGCTAACTGAAACATGCCCCGCCGATGGCGTGCGGAGCCGTTTAAATCGGAGCAAGCTCCGAATATTTAATTCACCAGCTTGAGCACTTGCGTACCGCTGATATTTAAATGCGCTGCTGTTAGATATAACAGGAAATCAGAGAATACTCACTCGTTGCAGTTTGTGAGGGATGAAGGTAGTGTCATCTCTGCCCTTGTTTGTAAGTCCAGGGTTGAGGGAGAGGATAGCATCAATCTCAATCTGAAAACAAAAGCGGAAATAAATTTAATGCATTCTCTGATAAATGTTACAGAATTAACTCTGGAAATCATTATTTCTCGTATAACAATATTCGATATCTTTACTTCCTTTGGAAATCCAATCACGGAAAACAATATCATACATCGTTGTTCACGTAGAATAACTTTGTTTATTAGAACTAAAGATCGCCGGCAACAGATGTTATTTGGTAAACTAACAGTATGGAGTTTCCTTCCTATTGTGTGCGTATAAAACTACTAACTGCATAAACCTTCTGCAAAAAGTAAATAAAAATTCTGTACCAGCTGGCTTCACACAGAAACGATTGATGAGCCGTTTGTAGCAATGAACGCACTCAATGGAAAGCTGCAACTGAAGCATGTTGGTTCTGATATATGCTGTGAATGCCGCCCAACAGCAAAATGGGCCGCAAAGGGAAGGAAACAAGTAAAGGAAATGCAGATAGTTTTCTTCGAACAAAAAAGGGAAGACCATTTTCAGAAATAGCTGATATTACTGGAAGAAGGCGGGCAACTGTGCAGTCCATAACATGGTGATCTACAGAAAGACGTACTCTCATTAATAGCTAAAAAAGAGGTTATGACAGAGCTGATGGAAAGAGAATGAAGTATGTTGTTAAGAATGGTAAGAAAGATCCTAAACAATTTGATAGCATCTGCTGCGTCTGCACATGTTAATGATCAGTTCGGGAAGGAAATCACACCAAGGGCCTTTCGCTATATTTTAAGGTTGTGAACCTGTGGTACCATACATTTGCAATAAAAACAAAAAATTAAAACTTAAATATGATCGAGAGCACGTAAGCAGGAACCCAAGTCCCTGGGACACAGTACGATCCACAGATGAAAGTTTTTGTAACATGGACAGATATCGGTATTTAATTATCCTGAAGGAAAATCTGTAGAAAGGTGTTGATACCTTGGGTTTAGGCACGGACTACTACTTTCAACAAGACAATGACCCTAAGCACACAGCGGAAATTTGTCTGTGGGGGTTGTACCATACTCCTCATGTTCTGAAGTTTCCAGCACAGAGCGCAGACCTTTATCTAAATGAAGATCTTTTGAGTACGCTTGAAAAAACGACCGAAAAACTTTAAACACTTCGTAAGACTATTCTGCAAATGTTTGTAACAAGAATGGCAAGTATTACTTCAGACAAAACAGAAAACTGGTTCATTCCATGCGAAAGAGACTGCCTGCAAAGCGTTACCAAGGTCGCTTATATACATTGTAATCTTATTCGTATGTGTGAATACTGCCAAGAGGGTAGTCGCCACGTTGGTCGTCCAGTGTGAGAGGTAGATTCCTGAAGCGATGCACTCCAAGTTTCAACTGACCCTAAGAAGTCACAGTCATGTTCATGACGCCAGATGTAGGCTACTACAAAGGCTGATAACTGATCCCATAGGAAAAGTGCACAAGACGGGGAAGAGTAGGGGGGGGGGGGGGGGCGGGGGCACTGCGTTTGTGAAATATTGTCTTCAAAGATGAGCTCACCGCTGGAATGTCCCTCTATGGCAGTAAAATAGGTTGGAGGACCCTGTTCCAATATTGCACACAGCTCAATTTACCCTAGATGACAATGAGACTCGCCTGATATTCGTGCATGAATTATGACGCACCATTAATCACGCCGAGAAAACCTCAGATCGCCTCGTAATCGGCTCACAACACTACTTACCCCCTCCCCAGTGAAGCCGTGGGCTGTGTGCCACGGACGTGCACTGATATCGGGACGAAGTGGGATGCAGACGGTTGCATACTTTCATTACTGCTATAAAATTTTCTTCCACATCTTGTTTTACATCTCCGATGTACAATTTGAAGGTCAGTGGGGATAAGTAGCAAACCTACCTAACACCCTTCTGAACAAGAACCAGTCTTTCTTGACCCTCTACTTTTACTACTACCACGCAGGTTTTGTAGATATATATTATTCGTCGGTATCTGTTCTTTAATCCCGAATTTTTAAGGGTTGTGAACATCTTATTTCACACCATACTGTGTAAAACCTTCTCTAGGTCCACAGATGGTAGGTGTTCTGATTTTTCCTACAACCCACTTTCAGTTACCAAGAACAATGTAAGACTTTCTTGGATTATACCTTCCTTCTGGAAACGTAAGTAAAATCTCTCCGGTAAGCCTACAGTTCTTTCTATTCTTCTGTATATTATTCTAGTCAGCAATTAACAAAAGTGACTTACGAGTAATTGTCAGTTTACTACATTACTTGGTCGTGTCATCTTTGATTAAAAGATAATGCTTCTCTGGCTATCCGATTGGTTGGTTGGCTGGCTGATTCGATGCAGGGGACCAAACAACGGGGACTCGGTCTCAATCTAGGGGGCCAGAAATCGAGGGAGAAACAACAGTCCAGTGAACGGGAAGGGATGACGTGCAAACAAAGATGGGAAAGCGACGTCAGGTCAACAGGATGAGGAAAGAACAGGTAGGCAATGGGGTGGTGAAACGAGGTGAGCAGTGGTGCCCCAGAAATGCTACATGTGGTGTGACACCAGCACCGCAACCAGGGCGTCCCGACATTAACACCATACCATTATCATGATATAATGGAGACAGCACCAGGGGAAGGAGACATAACAAAAGGGGGAACAAAGCATCACACAAAGCATCACACAAAGCATCACACAAAGCATCACACAAAGCATCACACAAAGCATCACACAAAGCATCACACAAAGCATCACACAAAGCATCACACAAAGCATCACACAAAGCATCACACAAAGCATCACACAAAGCATCACACAAAGCATCACACAAAGCATCACACAAAGCATCACACAAAGCATCACACAAAGCATCACACAAAGCATCACACAAAGCATCACACAAAGCATCACACAAAGCATCACACAAAGCATCACACAAAGCATCACACAAAGCATCACACAAAGCATCACACAAAGCATCACACAAAGCATCACACAAAGCATCACACAAAGCATAGGGAAAAGATGGGGAGAACCTGGTTGGCGTGAAAGCAAGGTCAAGCAAGGCCTCCATAACCAAACTCTACGCTAACAGAGGGACTAAAATTCGAAAGGAAAATTTAAGGATTAACACCTGAGAGTACAAACCATTTTCGCGAAGAAAACCGAGGACAGATTTAACACTGCACGGGTCGTCCACGAACACCCGAGGCAAGTAGGGAGGTCATATTTAGTATGAAGGACCAAAAGGCGGAGGCAGTCCTACATAATATGGATCAGGGACTCTGCGACTATGCTGAAGAGGAGGGGGGCAGCTCGTTGCAGAGTAAAAAACCATGGGTCATCCTAGTAATGCCAATACGAAGATGGCAGAAGCGTGTTTACTTCTGCCAGGAGAGACAGAGGGAAGAACGCCTGATGGTGCGAGCCCAAACGTGGTGCATTGTTTATTAGAGTGTGGGATAGCCACCCAATAGCCAGTCCACAATTGGGCAGAAAGAGATTTGACGCAAAGCCGCAAATTCGCCCCCAGAAGAATCACAGAGAACAGTGAGGAGGTCGCCCCTCCCCCCAAACCAGACGATCAATAAATTCATTACATGGGATACCTACATGGCCACGAACCCAAAGGTAATCAACTGAAGAAGCAGCATCACCAAGACCAGCAAGAGGGTCGTAGATGGCAGAGACCATGGGATGGTGGGAAAAACTCCGAGCTGTAGCCTGAAGGTCACACATCTAGTCCACACACAACGAAACTTGGGTGATTGAGGACTGTCTAATAAAGCAGAGGCCCTGATGGATGACTGTCAATTCCACAGTAAACAACCCACATGTGGCACGCAAGAGATTGTGTTCTGTGCCAACAGACGATGTGAAAGCGTATCCTACACGATCGCCGGATTTCGAACCGTCAGTGTAAAAAAAAGTGGCTCCCTAAATTCCCATCAGAGCATTTGGAAAAAAAAAAAACTATTCAACAAGAGATTCATCCGAATCCATGGCTCAGTAATTAACAAGGTTTGAGGAGGGGAGGGGGGGGGGGCAAGAGAGAACATGGGGAAGAGAGGAGGAGGGAAGGTGGAAGTCACAGCAGAGAGAAATGAGGCACAACCCAAACGGTAAAACTGGGGGACCATGGTCAGATGCTGGGCCTTGATGTAGAGTTCCAATGTAAGACTTTCTTGGATTATACCTTCGTTCTGGAAACATAACTAATCTCTCTCCGGGAAGCCTTCAGTTGTTCTTTCTATTCTTCTGTATATTACTCTAGTCAGCAAATAACATAACTGACTTGTAAGAATAATTGTCAGTTTACTACATTACTTGGTTGTGCCTTCTTTGGATAAAAGATAGACTGGAGTACAGCGACATAAATGCACTACCGTCAACTTAAGAGGCCAAATATGAAAACAGAGCGAGAGAGCCCACGCGGAAGTGTGCCAGATGCCACCCTGGGGCTGTCGTTCTGCAGATGCCACCGAGTAGAGCGCTCCCAAATAATCAACATACATAGCAAGGGTGACCAACGGTCTAGCAGAGGCCGCAAGTCCATTAATAGCGATGAGGAAAAGGACACTTATTATGGAGCCCTAAGGAATGCCATTCTTCTGGACCCTCAGAGCTGAAAACAGTAAACCCAGATTCTGAACAACAGGTGGGACAGGAACTGACGAATAAAAGTTCGGAGGTGGCCCTGAAGACGTAACTCATGGAGCATAATGCTCAAGAGGATTGAAGAAAACTGCGACAAGATGGTGGCGCTGAGAAAAGGCCTGCCGAAATGCTGTTTCTAATCGAAGCAGATATATCGGCAACTGTCCCTACCGAATGCTGGACTGGTAACGAGATGAAAGTTCCTGCGATTCAAGGACCCAATTTAGCTGATGAGCCACCACCTGTTCTAGTAACCTGCAGGGGACTTTGGTCAGGCTCAATGGCTTTTTACCCAAGCATCAACGGATCCTTGCCAGGCTTAAGGACAGGAAGCAAAATACTGTCTCTCCGCTGAGAAGAGAAAACGCTTTGGAGCCTGAGGAGATATAGGCATCATGGAGGACTGAGGTATTTAAGCAACTGCTTTTGGACGGAATCTGGGTCAGGAGCTGAATCAAGGGAGGATGAAGAGATGGCCAGAAGTAGCTCCCGTTCATTAAAATGTTCACTGTAGCATTCCACCTGATAAGGGGTGAAACGTAAGACGGGAATCTTCAGCACGCTGTTTCCGGAGGAGGAAGGGGGCTGGATAAGAGGCTGACGCTGATGCTGTCACAAAATGGTTCGCAAGGCCAGGAATACGATGCTGCCGCTGACAACCTTCAGGGTACAGAGTGTAGCCCGCAAACGTGACGAAGGGACAGAAGAACCTAGAGAGCAATAAAAGCACTCCCAACACACGTTTCCTCTGTTTGATTAAGTAACAGGCTTTGCCACAAAGACATGTAAAGATAATAATATTGGTGGAGGAGGGGTGCCACTTACACTGTTGCAAGATGTAACAACGATCACGGATAGCAGTGGCAAAGGCCGTGCTCCACCACGAACTGGCCGGTGCCGAATGGGGCCAGTCAAGTGCGGGAATGGCAGTGCAGATTATCTAGTTAAACCGATCACAGACGACTTCACCGGCAAAATTTAAAAAAAAGGTGGAAACAATGTGGGACGTCTACAGAGACAAATCAGAATGAGGGAAAACTGGGCCACCGGGAGGAGGAAATGGAACGACAGAATCAACAGGAAATGGTCTCTATCACAGACGTCATTGTGTGGCGACCAGTGTAAGAAATGAAGTGTAGGGAAAGAGAGTGAAAGATCAGTGGCAGAGGAAATGCTATATGCAGCACTAAAATAGGTAGGGGAGCAATCATTAAGGTAGCACAGGTCTTGTTCCGCAAGATATTTGTCATAGAGGAGCCACCGACTAGATGAAAAAAACATTGCCGCCCCCCCCCCCCCCCCCAAAGGGTGATGGGCACCAAATTTCACAAGGAGGAGAGAGGGAGGAAGAGTTGCTGAAGGAGGGCATTTAGGATAATACGCGTAGGTGGGTTGCCAGGAGGGTGACAGATTACAAAATGTGACCTCAGTGCCCAACTGGACCTGAATGCCAACGGCTTCCAATGGGTGGTATGAAGTGGGATCCATGTACTAAAAAATCTATACAGGTCAATGTGCAGATGCCAATGGAAGCCCTGAAAGGGTCAACTCGGTTCTGAAAAAGCACAGAACCAACAAAACTTCAGGGAGTGAGCATCAGTACCATGAGATTCCTGGAGAACAGCACATGTTGTCGAGTGACAGGCAATAAAGTTAGTTGGTTGGTTGGTTGGTTGGTTTGTTTAAAAGAGGAGGCAGGGGGAGGTTGGTTGGTTTAAAGGCAGGAGAAGGGACCAAACTACGGCCCCTTGTTACTAATAAAACAATGCCACAAGCTTGAGAATAAAACGGACGAAACATGTAACACAAAACGGAAAAAAGGGAAAAGCCATAAGAACGAAGGGAAGGCAACTAATACTAAAAGGAACAAAAGAGGGCAAGAAAACAACAGAGAGACGCTAGAAACAGAAGAGTTAAACATGAAAGCAGATTACAGGGGTTGGCCAACCATGAGAATAAAAATGGGAAGCCAGCCACTCTGCAACACATTAAAACATTCACCCTAAAAGCACTAGAATGGAGGACAGAGGGACAAAGGACATCCGCTAAAACCTACATAGAAGTATAACACCCACCCCTCACAGATAAAATTTAAAACTAAAGCTGCTGTTGAGGCACTGTCGATCAACACCGAAGACAGGGTGCTGGGAAAGTTAAAAGTTCGCCGCAGAGCAGCGAAAAGTGGGCGGTGCAGCAGGAGGTAGACGACTGTCATTTGGGAGCCACAGCGACACTGAGGTGGGTCCTCACGACGGAGTAGGTAACCGTGCGTTAGCCACGTATGGGCACTGCGGAGCCGGCAGAGGACAACTAATTCTTTGCGAGAGGCCGGCATGGAAGACTTAATGACACGCAGTTTGTTGTGAGTGCTGCCATTCCGTCTCCCAAAGCCGGAAAACCCTGTGATGTAAGACAGAACGCACGTTAGCTTCGGAGATGCCTATCTCCAGAAGCGGTATCCGTGTCGCCTGTTTGGCCAGCCTGTCGGCAAGTTCATTGCCGGTGATTCCGACGTGTCCTGGGGTCCACACAAAAACCACGCAACGCGGGACTGTTCCAGGGCACAGATGTACTCCTGAATGGACGCTACCAGAGGGTGGCGAAGGTACCACTGGTCGATAGCTTGTAGGTTGTTCAATGAGTCAGTCCACAAGAGAAGTGACTCGCCAGGGCATGAGCGGATGTACTCAAGAACACGAGATATGCCCGCCAGCTCTGCAGTGAAAACACTGCAGCCAATTCGCTAGGAGTGCTGCTCAATATGTCCTCCATTAACATATGAGAAGCCTACGTAACCATCAGCCATTGAGCCGTCAGTATAAACCGCTTCAGAGCCCCGGAACGTGTCAAGAATCGAGAGGAAGTGACAGCGGAGAGCGGAGGGTTAACGGAGTCCTTAGGCCCATGCAGAAAGTCCAGATGAAGCTGCGGCCGAGGTATACACCATGGAGGCGTATGTGAACGGACCGCAAGAGGAGGTGGTAAATGAAGGACTCCAGTTCGTAGAGAAGGGACCGCACGCGAACCACAATCATTAGCTGCTATCTGGGCGGCTGATGCGCGAGATTGACAGCCGCGGGTGGGAAAAGGAGACGATATTTCGGATGCTCAGGGGAACTATGAATGTGTGATGCGTAACTGGCGAGCAGTTGCGCACGTTTGATCTGCAGTGGAGGGACACCAGCCTCCACCAATGCACTGGTCAACGGACTCGTCCTAAAAGCTCCTGTCGCTAATCAAACTCCACAGTGGTGCACAGGGTCGAGTAAATGCAATGCTGAAGGCGCTGCCGAACCATAAACCACACTCCCATAGTTCGGGATTGGGCAAGGGCTCTGTAGAGTTGCAGCAGCGTACAGCCATTTGCACCCTGATTGGTGTTGATCAGGCAACAGAGGGCATTCAGGTACTGCCAGCTGACGAATATGAGGGAGCCAAGTCAATCGAGCGTCGAAAACCAGTCCTAGGAATTGATGTGTCTCCACTGCAGTGAGTGGATCGTCATTAAGGTAAAATGTGGGTTCCAGATGAATGGTATGGAGCCGACAGAAGTGCATGACACACAACTTTGCGGATGGAAACTGGAAGCTATGGGCTAGAGCCCGTGACTGCACCTTGTGGATGGCTCCCTGGAAGCGCCGCTCAGCAACAAAAGTACTGGAGCAGCAGGTACGAAATGCAGAAGTCATCTGCATACAGAGAAGGTGAGACGGAGGGCCCGACAGCCGCTGCTAGGCCGTTAATTGACACTAAAAATAGAGACACTCAATACAGAGCCCTGCGGGACTCCATTCTCCTGAATATGGATGGAACTATGGGAGTCACCAACTTTGACACAGAAAGTATGGATCGACAGGAAGTTATGGATAAAAATCAAGAGTGGTTCCCGGAGACCCCACTCATACAATGTGGCAAGGGTATGATGTTGCTAAATCGTGTCGTATGCTTTACATAAGTAAAAAAAGAAAAAAAGACAGAAATCAGGTGCTGCCATCTGAAAAAGGCTGTTCGGATGGCAGACTCGATGGACACAAGATTATCAGCGACCCTGGAGGAAGCCACACTGACACGGAGCCAGCAAGCCACCTGAATCCAGGACCCAACCCAACCGCCGACATACCATATGTTCAAGTAGTTTACAAACAACGTTGCTGAGACTGATGGGCCGATAGCTATCCACATCAAGCGGGTTCTTAACTAGTTTGAGAAGCAGAATGATGGTGCTCTCCCGCCGTTGCGATGGAAACGCGCCATCGCACCAGACCCGGTTGAAGATGACGAGAAGATGTCGCTTGTAGTCAGATGAGAGATGTTTAATCATCTGGCTGTGGATGCGATCAGGCCCAGGAGCTGTGTGAGGCAATGTGCAACGGCACTGAGGAGCTCCCACTCTGTAAATGGGGCATTATAGGATTTACTGCAGCGTGTAGTGAATGAGAGGACGTTCCCTTCCAGCCGCTGTTTTTATAGAGTGCGAAAGGCTGGGGGGTAATTCTCCAAAGTAGAGGCTCGAGCAAAGTGCTCGGCAATCGCATTTGCATCGGTACGAAACTAACCATTTACGGTAACACCGGGGACAGCTGTTGGGGGCCTGGTACCCGAAAAAACGTTTGATCTCTGCCAAGACTTGGGAAGGTGACGTGTGGCACCCAATGGTGGAGACACTCCCCCTTCCGTTGTTTGATAAGGTAGCGAACACGGGTACGGAGCCGTTTAAAGGCTATGTGGTACTCCAGGGAAGGGTGCCGCTTATGCCGCTGTAGAGCTCGCCGACGCTCCTTAATTGCTTTAGCGACTTCCGAGACCACCAAGGAACTGCCTTACGCCTCGGGCACCCTAAAGAGCAAGGGATCGCGTTTTCTGCCGCAGAAACAACTGTGTTAGTCACCAGCTCAACCATTACATCGATGTTACTGTGTGTGTGTGTGTGTGTGTGGAGGAGGGGGGGGGGGGGGGAGATTCAGCGGTGACAGCAGAGGTGAAAGTTTCCCAGTCCGCCTTATTCAAAGCCCATCTGGGCAGGCGTTCGTGTGCCTGACGTTGGGGCAGTGACAGGAAGATGGGGAAGTCGTCACTTCCACACAGGTCGTCATGTGCTATCCAGTGGATAGATGGGAGAAGACCTGTGCTGCAAATTGATAAATCAATGGCCGAGTAACTACGATGAGCCACACTCAAATGTGTGGCGGCCCCAGTATTTAACAGGCAGAGGTTGAATTGCGACAGTAAAGTTTTGACATCTCTGCCTTGGCCAGTAAGCATGGTACCACCCCACAAGGGGTTATGGGCATTGAAATTCCCAGAAGTAGGAAAGGTGTAGGGAGCTGATAAGTGAAGCTAATACATTCATACGACTGATATCACACCAGTAATATATAACCTTTGGGTCATTCCAATTTGAGAAAATATTCCAGATGATAGTCTCAGATTTGGCTGAAATTTAGCACACCAATGCTACCAATTGTGTATGTGTGGTGTCCCGCCAATCCTTTATTTACACCACTGGTAACAGCCTCTAAGACTTTCACCTTGGCATGGGGTATCTATGAGCAGTATCATGTGGTCAGTGAGTTTATTGTTTTACTTCAGACAACCAGGTTTTTTGTCTCACGACAGTGGCTGAACATTATTCTTGAATGACGTAACGGTTGTGTATTCCTATTAGACATAACTTCCTGCATCAACTACCCTTTTCACCATAATGTGGCAATGTGCACATGGTTTAAGCTTGAAATTATCAATCGTGGCATATTTACAGGCTGAACAATGAATAAAAGCTGTATTATCCTACTTACGACTAGAGACACTGCGTGCTTTTCTAGAAAGAGAATGCACGTTTTATTTCGTCTCAATTACAAGGGCTCTTGTAAACAAGGTGAACATTAGCAAAACCGAAGAACTGCTGGGACGAATTCCTGACTAGAAATGGAAGAAAAAGGTCCTATGTGTGCTGGTATTAGCTGTCAAGTAGCACACAGATCGGCAGAGAGACTGCGAGAAGATTGGTAGTAGGCACTGGAGCAAGCGAGCCTATCAGGAGAGGGGCCAAAGACTGACACTCAAAAAACGAGCTGCCAAGACCCTATCGACCGCCAGTATTTAGACCGCCACTGTGTATGGGAGGGTCCAGACGGTCATCCAATGAGTCACTGAGTCGAATCATCAGTCACATCCCAGTGACTTGCAATCGCAGGGACAATCAGTCTCAGACTCAGGCAGCAGAATAGTCTAAGTAGCGGACTTTTACTTCACCAGCAGTGAAGCTATCTTTGTCTATTACAGAAGAGCTTGTACCACAACAACGAGCTTAAAGATAATTACACAAAGCTTTGAACATGTGTCTGGTAATACATAGCTCTCATGACAGATGACGGTGATGAATTAAAGTTCCATTGACCACATGCAATTGTTTCTTTTGTGTAGCAGGCTGTCTGACACAGCGTACTGTAAGCAGTAGAACAAAAAAAATGGCTCTGAGCACTATGGGACTCAACTGCTGTGGTCATTAGTCCCCTAGAACTTAGAACTACTTAAACCTAACTAACCTAAGGACACCACACACATCCATGCCCGAGGCAAGATTCGAACCTGCGACCGTAGCAGTCGCACGGTTCCGGACTGCGCGCCTAGAACCGCGAGGCCACCGCGGCCGGCGCAGTAGAACAGACTTGTGCTTATGTCAGGGACTAACTCAGATGGTGTCTGGTCAAGAGGCAGCACCCCCGACCAAAACAAGTACCCTCGCAGACACTAACCACATCACAGAACATTTGAAGCTCTTTATGGGTATGTGAGATCACACGTCCTTCCAGACAAACGTGCGGTGAGGTGGTGGACTATGTGTACACCACATTCGGAGGACTGGGTTCTAGAGGACACTGAGACGAAACCTAGTAGGCTACAAGTTCCATGCAAGTGGCCCATCAAGATGGTGTAAGCTGAAGTATGATTGATTATATCCTGCTTGACAACAGCTACTATCCTTATCAACTGCAACGAATACAAGGATTATCCGAACGCAATTCTTTACAGCAATTCTTTCTTTTGTTGATTGTGTTTGCACAAGATAATCACAATTAGGGGATTTCCGTCACCAGTCCTCTTTACCAATGAACCAACCAACCTTTACCAAAACTACCACCAATCTGCATAATCATCATCTGTGGGCTACAGACAAGCCTCGGAGGTCGGTTGAGGTGTTTCATCAGCACTGGTTCAGCATCAATGTGTGGGTAGGGGTTCTTGGCAACCAATCCTTGGGATTGTTCTGCCTAGTCTGCTTGAGAATGTCTTTGGCAATATGACACGTCATGTTGATTCTACATGATGAAGCGTCATGTCACTTCCACATTACAGTTCACCAACATAGTCACCACCTTCCCCAGATGATGGATAGGAAGCAGAGGACCTGTAGCATGGCCTGCTGGATTACTGGAATTAAACACATGGGGTTTTTACCTCTGGGAGCATCAGAAAGTGTTCCACACGCTGAACCAGTTCCTCATGTGCAGAGCCATCAACAGCTGTTCACAATGCATGTGACTATTCGGAGAGAGGCCTGAATGTGAGAAAGAGTGTGGCAATCTACGATGCGATGTGTGAACGTTTGAACTGCATCCAACGGTGGCCACAGTGAACATCTGTTGCGTCGTACTGTGTTCTGGGACGACCTGCCATCACATGCACACCGCCTATTTCTCAAGAGATGTTCATAGGACCTTTTCCAGTCAGGAAACCGTCCCTGCTGCTTGTCTGTTTTATTGATGTAGACCCTGTATAGAAGTTTCCTTTGGTCAAAAAAGTACTAAGAGGTTTTTCGATCATAAAAAAATGTGCCATGAAGGTATAGTGAAAGTTCTTTTGAGCAGGTAGGATGGAAATACGAACTGAAGGAAAGGAATATATCTCAATCTCAATCACTAATTACAAGGGCTATGTGTTAAGACATCGAGAGTAAAGTTCTTGGTACTAGAGGGAGCCTTAAAGAGCTAAATCTTTTGGGAGATAGATTACAAGAACTACAACAAATGGGAACATTGGGTGTAGGCGTATCCCCAGATGCAGAGATGCGCAAGAGGAAAAAACCCCAGGTAAGCATTGAATCAGACAAGAATGACAGGCTAAGGATAAATCAACTGGTTAATGCAAACAAGTTTACACAATCACCGAGCAACTGACCAAATATGACCAGTGGCCACTGTCTGACGCGGGAGAGAGACAGAACGGCGACAGGAAAAATTCTGTCCACCAAGCATCGTAATGGTGCACAGAAAAATATTGAGACAGTTCTTAACTTTTCTTAATTTCAACGTACAAATCATTACATAATGCTTAGAGACCTTGTACAATGTTTTAAGGCTACATTAAAAGCCAAATGCAGAATTATATTATCACCAGTAATGGGATATTTTGAGTTGTATACTAATCTGAATGTGACCTATCTGTAATAGGAGAATTCCAGGCAGTAGTCTCATTCCGGTAATAGGCACACCTATGCAATGTATTAATGTGTCGTCTCAGTTCTGTGAAGGTGAATTTGAATTTTTCCCTTTTGTAATGGTATAATTATGCAGCAAGTTTTTTGTGTGTATTGCGACAATACCCAATGTTTAAGTTCTATCTAACGATTCGCATATTGCAATAAGAGAGACGAAAAAACTGCGTCAATATTTTGCTGTCTACCATTAGGGTGCTTTGTACAGATGATTTTTGGCTTCCTTCTCTTCAGCTTCGCCCATGTCAGAGACTGGCTGTTAGTCACATTTGTTAGTTCTTGTGTGATCTGTAAACTTTGTCACAACCAGTTGACAACGGCGAAACGGACGGAAGAGGAACGTCTTACACGCGAGATTCCCAACAGTCGCGTAGGCGAAAGAGGTCATGCCAGATGAAATAGCTGTAAAGGCACTACCCTATTGTCTTTGAGCTCGTGACAGATCGTTGCAGTTATAGCGACTGAAACCACGTGTCTCATATCTATATACCACGATGAATGGTTCCAGAATCATAGGGAGTGGGTTACTTCCTCGCAAGTTGAGATCCACCTTAAAGTAACGCAAATGGCAACTTACACCGCCATTTTCCTGGCAGTCCAGAGACGATGGGATAAGAATGGCAGGAACAGGTTTTAGTGAGGCCGTAAGCTAATAGTTTGGAGCTGCAGATTGGCGCCAAGTGTAATGGTTGTCTTCCTGAGAACTCTTGTGACTACTCAGGGACTGGCCCTGCTTCTGCGACTGGGCAGGCCTATTTAGGATAACTGCTGCCCACCCTGAATTGGGAACGCCCTAGAAAAGTTGGGCTAAAAATATCGGTAGTCACAACTGTACCTGGCTGGGAATCCGCATCCAGAAGCACACTCCTAATTTGCGGACAAAAAATAACGAAGAATAGTATGACTATTGGAACATGAAATGTCATGACGCTTCTGGACTTAAATGTTAACAGGCCAGAGAGAACCGCCGTCCTCACCCATTAGCTAACTAGATTCGATGAAGACCATTGCTGCCTTTAGTGAAACCAGATCATCAGGTGAAGAGTCTATCAACGAGGCTAGCTCAGGATGCACTACCTTATAGAAAGGGAACGATACATGAGAACCACGCACCCTTTGTATAGGTTAGTGCAACAACATCGATTAACCCGTTTTGTTATTAATGAAAGAATCATGACTCTTGGAAATCCCCTCGCTGAAAGTAGCTTTGTCACCCTCGTCTTTGTGTTTGCTCCCAGGTAGTCAGTGACAAGGATAATAAGAATCAGTTTTGCCATCAGTCGAGCAACGTTCTCAAGATACTAACTGAAGACAAATTCTTATTGCTAGGCGACTTCAATGCGCGAGTGCGAAAAGAGAATATTTTTTGGGGAAACATCATGGGTAATCATGGTCTTGGCAACTGCAATGCAAATGGGCTGCTACTTCTAGCTCTCTGCGCTGAGCATGAGCTTCCTATCACCAACATGCTATTCCTCTTACCTAATTGTTATAAGACCACGTGGATGCATCCACGCACCAAACACTGGCATCTCTCTTACTATCTCATCACTCAGCAGCGTCACAATGACGTCCTGACCACAAAAATAGCTCGGAGCATCGATGGTTGTTGGACAGATCACGAACTGCTGGTTAGCCACCTGAGGATCCTCATTCATCGTAAACCATGATGCTATTTCTCAAATCCTCCCAGGAGAAAATTCGACATCAACAAAATGAAGTGTTCTCTCTCTTGCAAAACACACTTCTGGATCGACTTAGCAATACCCCAGTTAACAAAACAGATATTGGATAGCAATGATCCACTTTGAAAAACACCAAGTAGACCGCAGAGGAGTTCATTGGTTTTGACGCAAAGAGGAAAAATGAATGGGTATGTTCGTTCCTCACAATGAACCACACACGCCGTCGACAGCACGACCATGCTCCTCAAGTCAGGACATTTTGAATCGCTAGGAAGAGCATTTCGGCTCACAAACTGCAGATCTACTGCAAATGACTATTTTCTGGCGTAGGTTCCACAACATCAAACACAACATTGTGTGGCAGTCCCATCGACACATTTCATGAATTCAGCAAGTCAGTAGATAACATGAAACCGAAAAAGCCACCTGGATCTGACAGCATCCTCCTAGAGATCATTCAAAGCGGTGGCTTGTCTCTCAAATCCACTTTTCTCTCTGTTTCTTCTAATATGGAAAATCTGACTGTACCATCTGACAGGAAGAACTCAAAAACTGTCACAATCTTTTAAAAAAAGCCTCCGAGACCCTTGCGGTAATTATCGTCGCTCTCCGTGGCTGGTAAAATAATTTTGCTAGAATTCTGTTAAACAGACTATAAACTGTTTCCGAGACTGCACTACCTGAATCTCAGAGTGGATTTCGCCCCTCCAAAGGAACTATTGATGTGACCTAAGCACGACAACTACCGGAGAAGTGCAGGGAACAACATAATCCTCTACGTCTTAGATTCTACGACCTAGAAAAGGCCTTAGATACAGTGACCAGAGAAACTATGTGAAATGTCTTAAATATTTTGGCTGCCCTGAACAATTTGCTCAAGTGAGTCACGATTTCCATGATATGACTGGACAGGTGCTATACCGGAATGAAACATCTGGCAAATTCCCTTTCACTAATGGGCTCAAAAGAGGATGCGTCCTCGCGCCAACGTGGTTAGCTGTGTACCTATCCGTCATGCTTAATGGGGCATCGTCTTTAAACAATGCAGAAGTAGTGCTTATACACAAATTTGACGAGTCCTGACTGTACTCTAGAAGATTCACAAGTCTCACTCATACGTGAAATGCAGTATACTGACGACAATACTTGTCCCGCTCACACATCCGTAGTGCTGCAACTGACCGTAGATTGTTTCGGTACAGTGCACAAACGGTTTGGCCTAACCATCAACATCCCAAAAACGAGAGTACTAGCACAACCAAGCTCCTAGAACTGCCCTTCTGGATTTCAATATCTCTATTTCCAATATATCTTCGGAACAAGTACATATTTTCCTCTATCTAGGAATTATATCGAGAAAGGGCGTGGAGAACAGGATGCATGCCGCATGTATTTTTTTTAGATGTCTCCTACATCTGGTCTTCCCAAATATGGATCTCACGCAATGCACCAAACCGGTGGTATATCAGCAGTTTTCAATTCAATTCTACCCTGCTCTATGGGAAAGGAACGCTTTAACCAATAAAAACGCAGTTATGATATGAACACCAAATGGGCTGACTTCGTATCAAACATTAATGTTCCTGAGAAGGTAAAGGTGTGTAATATAGAAGCCGCCATTATTGCTCACAACTCAGATGGACTAAGCATGTCCAGTAGATCAGAAACAACAGATCTGCTCTACAAATTTTGTGTCGTGATGTCAGCACAGGTGGAAGGCCCCGTGGTGCTCCCCTGAAGCGCTAAAAGGACCAATTCAAAAAGAACCTGATGTGTTAAAAAATGGCTCTGAGCACTATGGGACTTAACATCTATGGTCATCAGTCCCCTAGAATTTAGAACTACTGAAACCTAACTAACCTAAGGACATCACACAACACCCAGTCATCACGAGGCAGAGAAAATTCCTGACCCCGCCGGGAATCGAACCCGGGAACCCGGGCGCGGGAAGCGAGTACGCTACCGCACGACCACGAGCTGCGGACTGAGCCGAGTAACTGTGTGTGTGAAATCTTATGGGACTAAACTGCTAAGGTCATCAGTCCCTAAGCTTACACACTACTCAATCTAAATTATCCTAAGGACACACATTATTATATATATATATATATATATATATATATATATATATATATATATATATATATATATATATATATATATAAAGCTGCCACAGGCATCTCCATACCTGAACTGCCAGGTAATAATAGAAATGCAAGAGAAAAATGTGAAGTCAGATACGGGTATCAGACGGCGCCGACAGAGGGCGAGTTCAAAAGGATTTTACAACTTTGGAATGATACAGAAATTTATTCAGAAAACTTACGGAATCAGTAGATGTATCATTTTGTAGCAAGCAACCTCGAGTTTCACATGAAAGAGTCAAATATCATTTCGGTTCGATGTGACCACCATTTGTGATGCGGCATACATCCTATCAGTAATCAATTTCTTCTCACGCTCAGGGCAGTAAATCAGGCGTAACCTGTGGATTGCTGCGTACATTGGATTTTTCAGGTAGGCTAAATTCTTTCGTAGGGGAAGAACATGTACGAGGGTTGACTGGACAGTAATGCCTCCACCTTCGTAACTTTTCAGAAGTTGGCAGAATTGATATGGGGCAGGTACTGGCTTGTTCCGTAGCCTCTTCTCTGCAACTCCAGTTGACGGGAAATTGTTACAGTGTATAGTATGGAACTCTGCGCAGACGGTCGGTCAATGCGATTTAAGCAACGTGCATTCAAATTACTGACAGCAGAAGGTGTCAGCCCATAGGAGATTCATCAGAAAATGAAAGCAGTTTATGATGATCGTGTCGATGTGAGTACTGTGCGTCGTTGGACGAGTAAGTTTAAAGACGTTGAGGCGGGAACATCTGACATGCGTGACAAACAAAGAGTTGGACGTTCTGCGACAGCAACCACCGAGTATCACAAGCAAAAGCTTGATAGATTGATTCAGGACGATCGTCGGATCACTCAGTGAAACTGCAAGCACAATCACCATTTCACAAGACCGTGTGGCTCATATTCTTGCTTTGCTTGGCTATCGGAAGATCTGTGCACGGTGGTTACCCCGGATGCTGACTCCTGAATTGAAAGCGCACAGACTTGAAATTTGCCAGGAACTCCTCTCGCGTTACGAGAATGAACGTGACGCCCTTCTCCATTCAACTGTGACAGGTGACGAAACATGGGTGCACCATCACGTCCCGGAGATGAAACGTCGGTCTCAATGGAATATCGACACTAAGACTCACCCCAGAAAAAGAAATTCAAGGCGCAGCCCTCGGCTGGAAAAAATCATGGCCACAGTGTTCTGGGACGCAGATGGTGTTACCCATGTCGATTTCCTTGATCGTGGAACAACAATAAATTCAGAGCGTTACATCACAACGCTGCGAACTCAAACAACGGCTAACAAGGTTTCGAAAGGAAAAAGGAAATGTTTTCCTGCAGCACGAGTTTGCAAAACCACATTCTTCACGTGCCACCACAGCAGAACTTCAGGGACAATCTCACCACTTTACGGCATCCTCCATACAGTCCAGATATAGCACCGTCTGACTTCCATCTGTTACCGATAATGAAAGGCGATCTTCAGGGACATCATTATGCTTCTGATGAAGTCGTTGAGAGAACTGTGATACTGTGGTTGGGAAAACAGTGTCGACTTCTTCCGTGATTGCTTCAGAAAACTTGTTCCTCGTTGGCAGAAACGTATCCAATTGGCTGGTGATTATTGGTAATTAAAGACCACATTGTAAGGATTATTTCTGCGTTTGATTTATTACAATTTTCCCATCCAAACCCAATTAACGAAGGTGGAGGCATTACTTTTTATTCAGTCCTCGTACACGGTCCTTAACGAAACCCCAAAGAAAGAAATGCAGTGGTGTCAAGTCTGGCGAGTGAGGCGTTCTTGCGACTAGCCTTTCAAGGCCAGTCCACCGACTTGGGAAGCAAATGTCGAGGAAGCCTCTAACTTCCGTGACGAATGAGGCGATGCACTGTCTTGTTGATTGTAAATCATCTCATCCGTCACCTTCATCGGTCTGTGGAATTAAGTTTTCCAGCATATCGAGATACACTATACCCGTGAAGAAAGTGGCCGGACACTGTTTCGTGTAGATCTGAAAACAACATCGGATTAACTAGCAAGAAGCAAGGTAATGCGCTGCGAGTTAATTAAACTGTTTGTCCGTTTGAAATATTACAAATGGAGAAGATTAGTCGATGCTCTACGGTATACGGCAACTGAACGTATATTGCACTGCTTCTGTTACGCAACTTACCAGTGTCGGGGAACCATGCAATCTGCTTCGATGATCTTTTGATCTTCTGAAGGCGGATGAAATTAATTTTTTTTATTTTTCGCCAGAAGGCCATAAGCATTTTACGCGATTTTGTAAAATGTTATGCCCAGTTTGTTTTGAATCTCACGCGCACGCAGAGATCACATACGTGCAGTCTGTGACCATTTAGGCACGTTACACAGAGCACTACTGTCATGGCAGATGCCCAGGAAAAAAGCGTTGTCTAAAACAACAGCATGCATCTGAACTGTTTTCTCCATGGAGAACAGCTGCTTCTGTTTCTCGATGTCGAGTTGAAGCTAAAACCTAACAACGATCGATTTAACAAGCCAGAATGTCAAACGTCAGTTGGTAGCTGATTTGTGCACTGCACAGTTAAGTCTTCGTCTAGATTACTCTATTTTTTTCTGCATCTGGTTTGTAAATAGGTGGATTTACTAAATTTTGTGGTGCTGAATGCACCGGTAAAATCAGTTTTCTCTATGACGTCACGTCTCTTAGATACACAGCAGAATAAAAAATGTTAATAGCGAAAACTGACGCAATTAAGTCAAACTAAAATACACATTCAGAACGTTTGAAAGCAACACTATTTTATATACAGACATGATGTCAAAGTCCAAATTAGTTCAGAAGATATTTTCACCTTTAATCGTCTCTGGTTTTTGAAAAATGCGACGACGGAGCTCTTCTTTTGTTTGCCGTTTCATCACTCTCCTTAACAAGGCCCCAGCAGTAGTTACCCATCATCTTAGAGTTCCAATGTCCTTGGTAACGGTGTTCCATGGTAAGAATGTCTTTGTGAAACCTTTCACCTTTCTCATAGCTTACGGCTCCCAAATTTTCCGAAAAGAAATCAAGGTGAAAATGTAAAAAGTGAATTTTAAGCGACATTCTACACCCCTTGTTTTTATAGTTGTCCAACAGATCACTCACAATGGTAAATAGTTTTTGTCTTTTCTGTTACCCAAAAATCCCTTCACAATTGCTTTAAAAGGAGACCAATCAGCTTATTCGATATCATCTGAGAGTTTGGTGTCGGAGGTTGGATCTCTCCAACAATTTTCTTACTTGTGGTCCAACAAATATACCCTCTTTCAGCTTTGCCTCAATTTGGGAAACTTTTCTTTTAGGTTATTGAAAGTCTCACCATCTTTACCCAGAACAGTCCTTGATAAGGCCCAACGTGATGTGAAGGGGAGCAAAATGATTTTCTCCGTCTCAAGCTACGGGGTACTTTTCACATTTATGTTTCCAGGAACATGTGACTTCCTTATAGGCCATTCATTGACTGTATAGTGGTTCTTGGTGTCACGGCTGTCCCAAAGGCACAAAAAGCAGCTGTATTTCGTGAATCAAACCTATAGGGAGTGCAACCACTTTTAAATCACAGCAAGGCTCCCATTCATGATCCTTGTATTAGTTGCCTCTAGCAGCAAAGTCATGGTTTCATAAATTTCTTCCATGTCTACTGCGTAAGCCAAAGGTACCAATGGAAATGCACTGCCATTATGCAGTAGTACTACTTTCAAGCTGGTTTTACTTGTGTCATTAAATAGTCGTCACTCCTGTGGATTATGTTGTATACCTAGACGTACCATCAGACCATTGACATCTCTACATACACACACTGAATTCTGCATATCGAAATATTGAGCGTAGGTAGTACCTCTTGATCTGAAACAGAAAATTTTTGTCCCTGGAGCTAGAAGATTATTGTTGCAGTCTAGACCCCAAGAGTCAGCTTGCTGTTTCGAAAGTTTTAGATCGCGAACCAAATGATCAATTCTTTTTGATTAAAGAGCTAAGGCGAAGTGTCATGATGTTGAGGGCAGTACTCTTCTATATGTTCAATAGTTTCAGATTCACTTGACACGTTGTCTGGTTCCGTGGCTTTCAAGTTACAGACAGGAACAGGCATCATCATGGGGCACAGGCAAATGCACTGAAGATACATTTGGATACTTTATTTTAGATCTAGTTTTGTTTTGATGTCCCGAAATATTTGTAAGACGGAAGTAACAGTATGAATGATGGTCTTTAGGTTCATACCACACCATCGGTACAGCGAATGGCAAGGCTCGGCGTTTTTCTTTCAACCACTCGGTTAAGATTGTAGTACAGGTTATTCAGGCAACACGAGGTGCCAAATTTTTTGTCTGTATCACCTACAGGACAATCAAAATACAATTTATATGCCTTCTTAAACAAATCAGTGATTGGTTTTCCTTGTGCTTTCGCAGTGAATTTCCTACACACATAACAACGTGATTTACTAGTTGCCATTTTTCTTAGTGCAACCTTTTTGTGTTGCAAACTTACACTATCTTTCACAGGAAAGACTCACTGAGGATCTCTTTCACACGACTGGATTACCACACCAACCATTTTCTGATGATTTGTAGCTCTTCTAATTCTCCTTTGCAAATCAAAAACAAACATAAAAACAGAAGAACCGCAAAAACTAAATAGTGAATAGAAAAATAAAAAACTTTAAAAATTCAAAAATAGTACGAGTTAGAACATTTTGAAAGGTACATTCAAATTCTACACACCAAAATACATCCTAATTGATGTATCAAATCCCAGGTGCAAAATGGCTGTTGACTAGTGTTGTTAACGAAGACCTGTTTATACGATAACTTGTTGGCGCAATGTCGTAATCCCAGCATCTTTAACTAAAACATGTCAAGGAAGGAATCGTTCGCTGAGCTTTCAGTAAACTTTTCTGCTACCAGTACCAGTAACAGCCCTGAAGGAATACAAAAAGATGTGCGCTGAAGTGGGTAATAACCCTTATACAATGTTCCGCTATAGTTTCATAATTTCTCAGACGTGACTGTCACAAAAATCATTCGACATGAAGTAATTCTGATGCTTACAAGGACTAGTCTTCGGTATGTTCGTACGAGATGGTGTTATTTCCTTACACTAACATTGACTCCAGCTCTCCCCCGACCACGCATTCCACAATCTCTAAGCCACCTCGTCGTACACGTTCCCGTACCGTTTCTATTTCCGTCTTCCAGTTTACGTTAGGTGCAGGGACCGACGAAGCATTAAGACCCTGCCTTTCAAATCCATAGACGTCCTTTTCGTGTTACAAAACACACTGTGTACATGCCGGTAATTCAGGCGCACGTATTCTTTTAATTATGAAACCTCTAATTAGGCTACTGGTTTCCACGCCTCCGTAGCGCTTCTTCAAGCACCTATACTGTTACAACAATGTATAAAATAAGTTCAATAATACAACAAAACTGCTACATCAGACAGATACAAGTCAATAATTATAAATTGAAAATAGTATGAGCAACAGTAGTTCACAGACATAAGGTATGAGCGTAACAGGTCTTAAGACAATTATGGAACACAATAGTGTCATTGAATTGGGAAGTAGCAAACCTACATATTCAACGTCCAAGACATGAAACATTTAGTAAGAAATTAAAAATAAGAAATAGCAAAAAGACGTAATACGAATGGTCATAGTATATGAGGAATAGATACAAAGTAGTAGAAGAAAATAATTATTAACCGCAACGTAAAACGGTAGGTTTTGTTTTAGGGCGCTAAAGCAATTAAGGTCATACGCGCCGAAAAATAGTTTACGGTACGATTGTGTATCATTTGTGCGTATACAGTCCTGCGTTAGACTATTTAACATTGCGGTTAATTGTTATTTTTTACTACTACTACTAGTAGTAGTATTTCTCATACACCATCTGTTTACGCTGTCTCTGTTACATCTTCTTTATGCTATTTCTGATTTCCTATTGAATGTTTAAAACCATGGACGTTGAATATATAAGGTTACTACATCCCATTACAATGACTCCATGGTATTCACTAGTTATCTTAATAGACCTGACGAACTCATACGTTAGGTATACGAACTATTGTTGCTCATTTATATTAGGTTGGTGCATACGTTCGTAGCATTTTTGTTTTGTCATTTGGAGACAGTGAGTGGAGCTGCGGACGCCACAAAATGGAGTGCCAAGTTGAGAAATCTGAACACTCCCAACACTTTTCTTTTTGAACTCAATATAAAGGTGACAGCAGCTGAGGTAGTCCTAAATATTTGCGCCGTGCATGGGGATGCCATTGGACAGAGCACAGCAAGAAAATGGTTTTATCGTTTCAGGGAGAAAAGTTTTGACATTAAGTACGCTGCACGTTCAAAAGACCTTTGGGATTTGATTAACAACGTTTGAACAAATTAATCATCCCAATCTGAATACGTAACCATGGATTACATGTGGTTTAAATTCAAATAAATAGCATGGAAATTGGCACAAAAACCCAGAGAGATTCTGGTCGTATGTGAAGTATACCAGCGGAAAGAGAGAATCAGTATCTGGGCTGCGCAGTAACTATGTTGATTTTACTGATGACAGTGCCACTATAGAAGAGTTCCCTCCACAAACAACGACGAAGTAAATATTCGAGAATTCGAACCAAGAACAGCTGCCAACGTAACTTTGAAGTAGATATCCTCGGTGTGACTAAGTAGGTTAAAACACAAAGTTAACGTCTCGGGTCCTGATTGTATACCAGTCAGGTTCCTCTTAGAGTACGCTCATACAATAGCTCCGAATTTACAATCGTATACAACCGATAGCTCGTTAAAATCTTACCTAAAAACTGATAAGTTGCACAAGTCACGCCATACCAAAGAAAGGAAATACGAGCACTCTGCTAAACTATCGCTAACGTCTATTTGCGGTAGGATTTTCAGAAAACAGCGTTCTTATGAAACACAACCAGCTCTTTATTCTGGCGATGTAATGAGAGCTATTGACAGGGGATGTCTAACTGATTCCATGTTTTTAGATTTCCTGAAGGCTTTTGACGCCTTACCTCACAAGCGACATATAATCGAATCGAGTGCCTATGGACTATCGTTTCAGTTGAGACTGGATTCGTGACTTCCTCTCAGAAAGGTCACAATACGTAGTAACTGACAAAGTCATCGAGCAAAACAAGAAATATCTGGCGTTCCCCAAAGTAGTGTAATAGGCCCTCTGCTGTTCCTGAGCTACATAAACGATTTATGAGACAGAGTAGGACCCAGGCTGTTTGCAGGTGATCAAAACAAATTGCAAGACGATTGACAAGCTATCTTACAGTGCAAAACGTGGCAACTGAGTCTAAAATAGTGAAAATGTGAAATCATCCACATGAGTTCCAAAATTAATCCGCTAAATTTCGGTTATACGGTACATCACATAAATCTAAAGGCTGTAAATTCAACTAAATGCTAATGGATTAGAATTACGAATTACAAATTTAAACGCTCACATAGATAAAGTTGTGGGTACAGTAAACCAAAGACTACGATTTATTGCAGAACACAGAGAAAATGCAACAAGTCTACTAAAGAGGCTGCCTACACTACGCATGGACGTCTTCTGGAGTTTTGCTGTGCAGTGTGGGGGTCCGCGTCAGATGCGATCCACGAAGACACCGAAAAAGTTAGAACAAGGGCGGCTCGTTTTGCACTATTGCAAAATTGGAGTGCGCCACAAACGTGACACGTGAAATGGTGATGCAATAATTAAAACCAAGGCGTTTTTAGTTGCGGCAAGACGATCTCATGAAATTTCAATTGCCCTCCTTCTCGACAAAACTGTGAAAATCTTTTGTTGGTGCCCACCTACATTGGGAGAAATGATCAAAATAAAAGAAATCACATCTCGCAAAAAAGATTTATATGTTTGCGCTTTTCCTCGCGCTGTTCGAGAGTGGGACGGTAGAGAAATAGTTTTAAGGTGATTTGATGAACCCTCTGTCAGGCACTTAATTGTGAATTGAAAGGTATTCATGTAGATGTGGATCATTGGTTCTATGTCTGTGTACTCCACAACTGGCAAATGTGATTAACTGTGATCACTCCACCATATGGCGATATTTGCATGCAACGGGGCAGGTTCAAAAATGGGGTTCATAGGTACCGCATGCTCTAAGCCACTTGTGCATCTCTGCTTGCGCGCCATCAATTGGTTGATGAGCAACACCGACTATTCCTATCCTGTACATCGTTATTATTGACGAGAAATGGTGTCTTCATGCTAACATGAGACGGTAGGTATGGTTAAGCATAAACAAAGCAGCAACTCACCATACGAGGTCCTGCGCTTATTTACAAAAGGTAATGTTATGCATCTGGTGGAACAGAGACGGTATGGTGCACTACGAATTGCTACCCCGTGGCGTAACTTCAACTGCCGACATTTACTGGCAACGCTGAGTCGTCTTATGCATGCAATCCAGAACAACAACCAGGGAGACTACGTGAAGTGATGCTACTGCACGACAACGCCCGCCCGCCCGCCCGCGCTTTTGCTAGACTGACAAAAAACACTACATTGGAGTTGGATAGGGAATTCATTCCGTACCCATTTTTATTCACCTGAAATTGCGACCTCAGATCTGCCCCTTTCCACACTAACAGCCTCCAACGAACTTTCTTTCCAGATGAAAATGCGTTCCACGAATTCTTCCACTCAAAACCACGCGATTTCTGCAGTTGGGCGATAGAAAAGTTACCCAGCGTTAGCAGATTGTTGTATACAGGGTGTTACAAAAAGGCACGGCCAAACTTTCAGGAAACATTTCTCACACACAAATAATGAAAAGATGTTATGTGGACATGTCTCCGGAAACGCTTAATTTCCATGCTAGAGCTCATTTTAGTTTCGTCAGTATGTACTGTACTTTCTCGATTCACCGCCAGTTGGCCCAATTGAAGGAAGGTAATGTTGACTTCGGTGCTTGTGTTGACATGCGACTCATTGCTCTATAATACTAGCATCAAGCACATCAGTACGTAGCATTAACAGGTTAGTGTTCATCACGAACGTGGTTTTGCAGTCTACATCTACATCTACATGACTACTCTGCAATTCACATTTAAGTGCTTGGCAGAGGGTTCATCGAACCACAATCATACTATCCTCTACTATTCCACTCCCGAACAGCGAGCGGGAAAAACGAACACCTAAACCTTTCTGTTCGAGCTCTGATTTCTCTTATTTTATTTTGATGATCATTCCTACCTATGTAGGATGGGCTCAACAAAATATTTTCGCATTCGGAAGTGCAATATTTACAAATGCGGAGTTGGCAGATGCCCATTTGATGTATGGATTAGCAGGGGGCAATAGCCGTGCCGCGGTACGTTTGTATCGACACGGATTTCCAGAACGAAGGTGTCCCGACAGGAAGACGTTCGAAGCAATTGATCGGCGTCTTAGGGAGCTGCTGTACAAGGTAACGTTGACCACGTCACTGTGTGGAGAGTGCTACGGGAGAACCAGCTGTTTCCGTACCATGTACAGCGTGTGCAGGCACTATCAGCAGCTGACTGGCCTCCACGGGTACACTTCTGCGAATGGTTCATCCAACAATGTGTCAATCCTCATGTCAGTGCAAATGTTCTCTTTACGGGTGAAGTTTCATTCCAACGTGATCAAATTGTAAATTTTCACAATCAACGTGGGTGGGATGACTAGAATCCACACGCAATTGTGCAATCACGTCATCAACACAGATTTTCTGTGAACATTTGGGCATGCATTGTTGGTGATGTCTTGATTGGGCCCAATGTTCTTCCACCCACGCTCAGTTGAGCACATTATCATAATTTCGTACGGGATACTCTACCTGTGCTGCTAGAACATGTGCCTTACAAGTACGACACAACATGTTCACGCACGATGGAGCTCCTGCACATTTCAGTCAAAGTGTTCGTACGCTTCTCAACAGATTCGGTGACCGATGGATTGGTAGAGGCGGACCAATTCCTTGGCCTCCACGCTCTCTTGACCTCAACCCTCTTGACTTTCATTTATGGGGGCATTTAAAATCTCTTGTCTACGCAACCCCGGTACCAAATGTAGAGACTCTTCGTGGTCGTATTGTGGACGGCTGTGATACAATACGCCATTCTCCAGGGCTGCGTCAGCGCATCAGGGATTCCATGCGACGGAGGGTGGATGCTTGTATCCTCGTTAACAGAGGACATTTTGAACTTCCTGTAACAAAGTGTTTGAAGTCACGCTGGCACGTTCTGTTGCTGTGTGTTTCCATTCCATGATTAATGTGATTTGAAGAGAAGTAATAAAATGAGCTCTAACATGGAAAGTAACCGTTTCCGGACACATGTCCACATAACATATTTTCTTTCTTTGTGTGAGAGGAATGTTTCCTGAATGTTACCTTTTTGTAACACCCTGTATTAATGATAGCAAATGTATTCTTTGTTTTGTGTGTTAAACTTATGGAAAAAAACTCAACGAACTGAGGCACAACGCTAGTAGTTGATAATTATTTACTTTTATCTATTAAATGTAGCATTTTTATTATATTATCGAATTTTTTCATACTTTTTTGTTTTAAGCATTTTTGCAACCGTATAGGTGCCTGAAGATTGCTACTGAGTTGAGGAGTTGGAACCAATAGCCTAAATAATGTCTTCAAAAATAATAGCTGATGCTTCAACTCATGTGGTGAGTTTCTTGTAACTCATTTATCGTCAAGTGCACCGTTTAAGTAATACCTACCAAAAGGTTATTATCTTTCAGATATTCCCTTTGTCTAGGGAGGGGGGGGGGGGAGGAGGGACACGAACATACCTTCTTGGCACATGCTATTTAAATGGCAATTCTGGTGTTTGTCTTTATTAGCAATGAAAATCTGAACCGTAGAACACGAAGACAAAGACAGGAGTTAAAAACGACTACACGTCAATCCTAATCGACGAAAGGAAAGAGCGCCAAAAGCAGGGACTTTGAGAAAGGTCCACAAAATACGCCATAGAGAAACGGGGGTCCTAAACTACAGATTAAGCTTCCTTCGACATATTTCTACGACGGATAAAAAGTAAAATGCGGTCGACAGGCACCGCCTCGTTAGTTAAAACGGCCAATGAGTCACAACGGCAAAAATAAATGAGAACGTACTGTGTGTTAACTGCAAGACGGCAGAGCTGTGAGGGGAGTGCGGGGAGAGGAGGAAGCGAGCATTGGCTGGCGAGGGGTGAGGAGCCGTTGGGTGGGGGGAGGAGGGGGGGGGACGGAGAGGGACAAGGCAGGGCTACCAGTTACTTACACGAAAGCCGACTATAAGGCTTGGAAGTGAAACTCGCTTTAAATGTTGTTCGTAAACGAAACTGAAATCGTATATACTCACAAACCATTCATCCGATTGAAATGAAACTTTATAGTGAGTTGTTCTCCGAACGCCCGAAAAGAGTAATTGGCAATGTTTCAAGAGTTAGATGACTGTAGCATGCGGAGCGCAATTGATTAGGTAAAGGCTTGTCATGCAGCGGATCCGGATTCGATTCCCACTGCTCGCAGTTTTTTTTCTTTTTATTTCATTCCCCGCAATGTTAAACTATTAATTATAAAATTGAAATATACTTAAACAGGTCATATAATATAACGTAACTGTCAATCTCTATATATAAAAATGAATGTATGTATGAAAAAAAAGACATTCTTGAGGAGATATTAAGTCATAAACAATGAGATGCCACCGCGGGAAAATACCCAGATTTATGCATCCACTATTTGAGAATGAGAGCACTTAGCGACTATCAACAAACGTCACACAATTTCAAACCTTTACGAAAATTTTTCTCGCTGACCCACCATCCACAAAATAATGAAAGGAAAAAAGGTTGTCGCTTACTAAATATTCTCAGTACATACCGTAAATCTGCCGCAGTAGGCATGACGTTTTAATGTATTAAAGTATATAAAACCACGGGCGTATTCGTAAAAAACGCTGTGCAAAAATTTTAAATCAATCGGTCAACAACTTTCCGAGATTTCTTCCGTTGCGAAGCACGGGCGTACAGCTAGTGTTTAATAAATGTCTCAACTGCAGCAATGAAGTGCGCTTATCGCAAGGAAAGGAAACAGTCTGAAATAGAAATAAAATATACGACGCAATGAATGGCAGATTGTTTTTCGTGTTTATTCGAGATCTCATACTTTTGTAAAAACATTTAAATCCATGTGGTCCACAGCTTTCACTGTCACTATGTTCCGTTTCTGTGTTTGATTTAAATAGAACAGAAATACAATTTACAATAAACTAATAGGAGATTGTTTTTGTAATTTATTCAAGCTGTGATCTTTTGTATCAACATTTTACGCCACGTGATCAATCGCTTTCACTGTCTCTGTCTTCCGTTTGTGGGTCTGGGTCTTCCTCACATCTGATGTGGTTGTGTTAATGATAATTTCGTCTACAGCAATTTCGACGACACCATCACGTGCCCAATATTATTCTTCTGTTTCTTTAACTTTCTTGCAATATCCCTTCCAATCATTGGCAGTAACCGACTGGAAAGCTGTGTCCACAAGATTCAGCGGTTTGTGGCAGCCTAGTCCCCTGATATGTTGTGCTCCCTAACATGCCTTTTTATCTTCGCCCATGCTAATTCTATTGCGTTTAAGTCGCAGTTGTAAGGTGGCGAGCGAACGACCTGGTGGCCTTTGCTTTCAGCCAACAGGTTTACAGCAGAAGACTAGACTTCTCAGCTGGCTTATTCGCTCGTACTTCCTCATACGCTCATCACAGGGGATATTTCTGCGTTGCAGCCACTCCTGCATTCGCAATTTCGTGTCAAACTTCGTTGGAGTTCTCTGTTTGTTTGTTATGGTAAGGAGCGTTATCCATAACTATTACTAAATTAGGCGGGAGATTTGTCAGTACCTTTTCTCCGAACCAATTCTCAAAATTGGCCGAATTCATCTGACCGTGATAATCGCCCTTTGTCGACTTTGCCCAGAACATAAGTTGCCCTTCCCCGACGAAACCATTCTTGGATCCGACACTTGCAACTACCAGTCTTCTCGGTGAGCTCCGCCATGCAGTGACACCAACGACACTCTCTTCACGTAAGTCATCCTTCCTCTTCCAACATTTATTAAACGTTATTATCGATGCACGGTTCATCGAGGTAAAATATTTCTCTGCCTGCTTCCCTGAAGTTCTTCATGTCCAAAATGAAACGAGATCGCCAGTGCACAATGTCTGGACGTTCTAACAACACATTCCTCTTGTTTTCCACCTTACTCCATATGAATCCCATAGACAAAAGAACTTTCCTCAGCGAGACAATACTCCACTTCCAGGCTATTTTGTCGTTAAGAACTGGAAGCAGCGTTCGCAGGCTCGGCACAATATTCCGCACTGAATAAAATTCCGCTATCGTGTGCGAATAGGACGCTGGTTGAAATCATCGATCATTACTTCGATTTCTCCACTTCTTTTCCTAAGTTAAAAGAGAAAGATTTATAAGAAAATGCCTTCCGCTCTGCATGAATTTTTGTAGAATTTGGAAATATACTGTAATATGAATGTGTTTCGAAATAATACGGTAACCAGTTGTGTTTCCAAACAAAGCAATACGGTAGCAAGGAAAAATGAAATATAAGGTGATTCGGACGAAATAGGGAGTTCCTTCGAAGTGATCGCGAACAAAATATCTGAAATCGAAACTCGCCTTTTCTTGTCAGGCGTTTGTGGTGATACGCCAGGATGATTCTTGGAAAACTGTTTGAATCTTCCAATGCTACGCATGCTCTGTCCTGAGTATGTAGCAGCTCTCACTGAAGATTTGTAAATGGGGTGAAGCAATTTTTTCTGCTCCCTTTCTCTTTCGCAGCATTCAATCACACGCAATATAATTTTGCGATCATCGCTACGTAATACTGGTTTCCTTCTAACCGTAGGCCTACCGGTAGGAGTTGTTGGCGACTCCCGAGATGGGCCAGCAACTGCCTCTTCACTCATTTTGACAATATTTAACACAACTGCACAATAAAAACACGCAGAACAGTACCGCGAAAAACAATAACGAAGCAGACGACAATGGCTACCTTGCACAACACAGTCAGCTACGTAATGTTGGCAGCAGTCGAAACTGCGTGCCTGCCGAAGCCTCCCAACGTTTACCGACTTCTACCGATTCAACACTAGGAAGAGGTCTGCCATTTAAGAGTTTAGGTGTGACATTCGGTCAGGAAATGGTCGAACCGTCAAAGGTCGAGGGCAATGAGCACGAAGTGGTGGGGGAGCATGACTTAAAAATGGCTAAAAAGACAGTGCCTAACAAGCAACATCGATAAAATGATCTCACGGCGAGATGGCCGAAAGGAGGTCGTCGAAGCCGCTGTGAGAAGCTTAATTCCCCGGAGATTGTTCCCATGAAGGGAGGACGAGTGGTGATGGCAAAGTGACGCCACCTGCTGACAGACAGCAACACACATCATCAAAGGGGAATGGAAGAACTAGCGAGACGATGTACGAGAACTGCAGTCTTGGCAGCAGCGTCAGCGGCCTAGTTTCCCGTCAGACCGACGTGGCCAGGGACCAAAATCAAAAGCACAGGGGCTCTGTCAAGAGTGAGCAGATGACAGATTTTCTGGTCCCTTTCCACTAAAGGATGGATGGACAAAGACTCCGAAGGGCACAGTGTCACAGCGGATGTACTGCACGGCCTGATAAAGAGCGAAGAGCACTGCTGTAAATACTAGGTAGTGTTCCGGAAGCCGATACCGAAAATCGTCAGTGCCAATGAAGGCACATACGACACCACGGTGAGTTCAAGAGCCATCAGTGTACACAACCATACTACCGCGAAGTTCCTTGCGAAGGTCGTGGAACTCGGCGGCGATAGAGCGAGGCTGGAGTAGCGTCCCTAGCAAGCTAAAGAAGGCCAAGGTGAACACGGGCCGCCGCACGAAACCAAGGTGGTGAAGGGTTCACACCCACCGGGAAAGTAGCAGGTAGACTGAAATTAAGCTAGCATAGAATGGGCGGCCAGACATGGCGGACAAACGGCATAAGTATCTGCCGAGGAGAAGTGACGGTGGTAAGACAGCGGTAGTTCGGCGGCTTGCGGATACAGACACTCAACCGGGCTAGAGTAAAAGGCGCCAGTGGCCTAACAGATACGACGTACTGAGACGGTGTAAGAGGGATGGACATGCAGATGCATAAACGAAACACCCATAGTTCAGTTCCAAACAGACAAGGGACCGCCGCAAACGGAGCAGGGTGGTTCGATCCGATCCCCACGAAGCAAGCCTGAGGACACGTAGGGCACTGAGGGGCCGCGTGCAATGAGCGGCAAGGTGAGACACGTGAGACGATCAAAAAAGTTTCCTATCAAGCATGGGCCCCAGGAATTTCGCAGTTTCAATGAGTGGAAGAGCAACAGGCTCAAGATGTAACGACGGTGGAAGAAACCAAATGAGCCGCCAGAAACTAATAAAACGGTTTTGTCTACGGAAAAGCGAAAACCACTGTCAGTGCTCCATGAGTATAAACGATCGAGATATCGTTGAATACGTCGCTCAACAAGACAAGTCCGTGCAACAGATGGCAAAATCTATCAACGAAAAGGGAGCCGGAGATGCCCGACGGGAAATAGCCCATTATAGGGTTAATTGCGATAAAGAGGACGACGCTCAGGGCGGAAACCTGAGGCACATCTTTTTCGTGGAAAAAGGTGTACGACAACGCAGGAGATAAATGTACCTTGAAAACTAAGTTTTTTTAAAAATTCTGGAGGAAACTGGCCGTGCGGCCGAAGAAGCCCCACGTGTAAAGAGTACGGAGTATCCCAGTCCTCCAGCAGTTGTCGTGGGCTTTCTCCAAATCGAAAAACACAGGCACGGTCTGGGATATCCGCAGAAAACCATTCGTGACATGGGTTGACAAAATGACGAGATGATCAACTGCAGAACAGCGCGCTCGAAATCCACACTGTGCAGTGATTAGTAAATTGTGAAACTCGAGCCACCATACGAGCCGGGCAGGAGTCATACATTCCACCACTTTGCTAACACAGTTAGTGAGAGAAATGGGGCTATAACTAAAAGGAAGGTGTTTGTCCTTACTGGGGTTACATATGGGTATCACAGAGGCTTCACGTCGGCGTCTGGGAATCGTGCCCTCTGCCCAGATGCGATTGTACGTACGAAGGATAAAGTTCTTGCCCGCAAGAGAAAGGTTCTGTAACATATGAGTGTGAAAATCGTGCGACCCTGAGGCGGAGAATCAGTTGTAGTGAGATCATGATCTACCTCCCTCATAGGAAAGGCTGCATTGTAGCATTCACGATTCTGAGAAGAGAATGATTTCGCCCGAGCCGCCTCCACTCGTTTCCAATGGAGGAATGCAGAGTGATCGTAGGTGGAGCTTTTTTGTTATGGTTTTAGGGCGCAAAACTGCTACTGTCATTAGCGTCCGGTCTGTGACTTAGGAAAAGGTAAAAAAAACGAAACTGGAAGCCAGCAGCAATGGGAACGAAACTCCAAAAAATGGCGAACCAAAAACAGAAGGAAAGCTTAAAAAACCACTATAGAAGGGGGGATGTTTGTCCCCAAAAAGAGCTTCAAATGACTGACGTCATCTCACTGGCACTAATGAACTCGAGAACGCGATCGGCTGATCACGTGTCATCTGCTTAAATGGAAGATATATCAGGCGACAGATGTAGACGGGCGCGTAACGGAGTAAAATAGGGGCACTCAGGTAAATTGTCTCTCACCGTCCACAGTTGAGAGCAGTGGGGACAAAGCGGGGGAGGATCAATACTTAAAACATGTCGATGGCTAAAAAGACAGTGCCGTATACGGAGTCTAGTTAAAATTACCTCCTCCCGACGACGAGTTCGGGAGGAAGAGGTCGAAGCACAGGGAAGAGCTTTCACGTCCCGCAATTTATTATGGGGAAGTGTCGACCAATGTGCGTGCCATAAAAGAGCAACACGACGACATAAAACACTCCGTAGATCGGCGAAGGGAATCGTGCGAATAGCTGGCCGAAGAAAAGAGACTGCAGCCTTGGCCGCTATATCGGCCGCCTCATTTCCACAGATACCAACATGTCCTGGAATCCAGAGGAACGCCACAGAGGCGCCCCCCAAATGGAGCAAGTGGAGGCAGTCCTGAATGCGGTGGACCAGAGGGTGAACAGGGTAGAGAGCTTGGAGACTGAGGAGAGAGTTGAACGAATCTGAGCAGATAACATACTGTATCCGCTGATGGCGACGGATGCATTGGACAGCCTGGAGAACAGCGTAAAGCTCTGCAGTATAAACCGAACACTGGTCGGGAAGCCGAAATCGATTTGGGGTGTCGCCAACAATATAGGCACTCCCAACACCAAACGATGTTTTTGAGCCACCAGTGTAAATAAATGTGGCATCCTTCATTTGTGCGCATAGAGCAGCAAATGCCCGACGATAAACAAGAGAAGGGGTACCATCCTTGGGAAACTGACAAACGTCACGGACCAGGCAGGTCCGGCGCCGGAACCAAGGCGGTGCTGTACCCCAAGTTGTCAAGAAACTTTTGGGAAAGTGGAAGGAAAGAGAATGGAGCAGTTGACGGAAGCGGACTCCCGGTGGTGGTAGGGACGAAGGGCGGCCTGCATACCCCAAATCCAAGGAGGCGTCGAAAAAATGTCATGGACCGTATTTGCAGGCATGGAAGACCGATGGCTAGCATGGGTGGAGCTTGAAATCTCCGCAAAATAGTGGCCTGAAGTGTTTGAGAGAGCAATAGGGTCCACTATGACGTCTTCCACTGTCAGGCCGAAAATTGGGGAATGGATCTTCGCCCCAGACAGCCGTCGAAGGCTGGCCCACACGAAGGAAGAGGGAGTGGAGCTGTTAAAAGAACTAGTAAATTAAATCTATGTAGCTTTCTACTATCCCAAGTAACGGGACGACACTGTGTAAGCAACTGTTTTTAACGAATGCAGTATGCCATCATAGAATGACGCTTAAAAACGCGGAGAGCACGTATCCGCGCGCGAATTGGGTCGCGGTACGCCTCACTCCAACAAGGAACCGGGACACGGAGTGATAAAGAGGAAGCGCGAGGAATGAGACGTTCTGCGGCGGTAAGGATAACATTAATAAGATATTCTACCTGGTCATCACAACTGGGAAAATGTTGTTCGTCGAAAGTCGCCAGAGAAGAGTAAAGCCTCCAGTCGGCCTTAGAAAGCTGCCATTAGTGTGTGAATGTAGGTGGATTAGGTGTCACAAATGGATAATACACGGGGTAGGGTCGCTCGAGTACGTGTCAGAACAGACCACTTGATATGATGGGTAGTACAGAAGGGGAGGTCCTAATGGCAATAGGTGTGCGAGGAGACTGAGTGGAATGTGGGTGCTCCATGAGGTGAAGTTGCTTGCAAACTTTAGCCAAGAGGGCACCTCTGACAGATTCTAGGAGAATCCCGAAGGGGATGGTGAGCATGAAGGTCACCGAGCGGCAGAAAGGGGTGAGGGAATTGCCCAGTAAGCTACAGAAAGTCTGCCCTGGTGACATCAAATGATTGAGGAATGTAAACAGTATAATGGGTAAAGGTCAAGTGAGGAAGGAAAATGCGGACTGCAACAGTATGAAGCCAGGTAGTCAAGGACATGGGCTGACTATGAAGATCATCCTGGATGAGGAGCGTAACTCCCCCGTAAAATAGAATGCCATCCTCAGGGTAAGTTCAAAGGCGACTGGGAAGAAATGCGAGAGCTCAAAGCGGTCATGACGACGCAAGTTTGTTTCCTAGAGGCAGAGGACAAGCATATGCTGTGATTCCAAGAGTAGTTTTAAGTCCTCATTTTTGGATTGAAGGCAACGAACGTTGCACTGGAGGAGAGTCATGACAAGGAAAGGTGAGGTGAGTAGGGAAAAAAATGAAGGAGAGTTATCTCCGCAGCTGTCGGGGACACAGTCGAAGTGGATCTCCAAGTCAGCGAAGGAGAAAACCGTTTGACTTTGATTTGTGGGAGCCTTTCCAGTTGCCGGAAGGCTTGGATGTTTGTTGGCTGGAGGGACATAGGGTGTCTTCAAGGGAGTATTCCTTCTGTCCTTTCCGGCCTGCCTGTTGCGTAACTGGTGACTTTGTCCCATGAGGCGAAAGTCTGGTAGCTTGAGGAGACCGACAAATTATGGTGCTGAATTTGAGGTCGCATGTCTGAGTTACCACGAGCTACGTGGAGCGAGGTGTAGCAGGAACAGTACTATAAGTGCCGGATGGTAGAACGCAGGGTGGCCAACTAGCCAACAACTTGCAAGCGACCAAGTAAGGCACTTTTTCCGACACCCGACCTCCGGCACGGCCCACTCATCGAGATATACGGCATAATCTCAGAACGAGACTGCGTGGTCGCCATTACAACTGATACAGCAGGGAGAAGGACGCGGACAATCTCCCTCGTTCACGTCCCTACCACAATTTACAAATTTGGCCAGGTGTCGACACGACATTTGACTGTCGTAACGATGACACTGGTTGCAGCGCATCAGGTTCGGAATGTACGGTCTGAGTGTGGCCACTTCATAGCTTTCTTGTATCTGACGAAAGAACCGCCTAGTCAGAAGTGAGAAAAGAAGATGCTTCTACTTTTTCATCACCTGATCGAATGCAATGACACCCTGATTAGAGAGGTACGTTTGGATTTCTGCCTCCGTCAGACAATCCAGCAGCCTAGTGTAAATAACACCGCGGGAAGAATTCAGCGTTAGATGGGCCTCGACACGAACAGGATAGCCATGGAGGAGCGAAGCTGCAAGCAGTTGTGCTTGAGAATCAGAAGTAGTCTCCAAAATAAATGTGCCATTACGTAAACCAGAGCGCAATTTCACGGGGCTGGCAATTGCATCAACATGTTTCTGAATAATAAACGGATTTACTGCAGCAAAGGACTGACAGTTTTCGGTAGGTCAAACCATTAAGAAGAGTGGTGCAGCTTGGAGGGTCTTTGAATCGCAACTCTCATTCCCTTTACATTTAGTAGACGTAGAATGAAACGATGATCTTTGGCTCACTGCGAGAAAATCCCCATGATTGCCAGCGCCTCCGATGGCGCGCTCCTTCCAACTGGAGGTCGTCCTCAGAGGGAGGGTGCACCCGCCTTGGGTCATACCTCAGGTCACACCTCCCGGACACCCGACAGAGGGCGCAATCGACAATTTGGGAAGGTAGCAGCTTAGGCAAATTATCACTCCCTGGGCCTGGCGTGTACCAGAGGTACTTGCTAATCCCACATGTCGACCGACCGGGGGCTGGGAATTACCCGTTACCCAGTGACCTATTGTGCATGAGACGCGTGGGCTGGGCGTCAGGAGCGCACAGGGAGGAAAAAGAACGTCAAACGCCGAAGCGGAGGGAGAGTAGGAGAAAGGGAACGAAGAAAGAAAATGAACGAAAAACAGTGATGAGACTGTTATAATGTCGGCTACGGAAAATTCAGAACATATTTACAAAAATATCCCAGACATGTTCCCCATGGAAAGGGGAAAGGAATAGCAAGAGCACAGACAGGCAGCACAGAAGGAAAACGATGCTGCAAAGCCTGGGGCCCCAGTAGTAGCTACGTACGAACCCGCCAAAGAGTGACTAGGCCCCACCTCCCCCGTGAGACGGGGGATGGGGGGGGGGGGGGGGCGCCGAGAATGGGTTAGCGGACGCATAGACGCACTTTTTTTTTTCCACTTCAATCAGGTGTCGCGAATCCGCCAGCCGGTACGAACGACACTTCGCTCCGAACGAGCATAAGATGGTGAATTTCCTCAAACGCTCTGCGCAGCTCTCGACGTTTGCTACAAGTGGCAGTGGCGAAAGCAAATCAAAATAGAAAATTATTTGAAGTATGGTTTTACGGTCATGAATAGCAGGCCTCAATGCGTAATTTGCGGCGAAATATTTTCACATGAGAGTATGGAACCATCAAAGCTAGTACCTCATTTCTAAACTAAACATTTCAAGGAAGCTGGTAAATATTTGAATTTTTTCGAAAGGAAAAAACCGCATAGCTAGCAGTAAATTACTGTGATTCAAATAATAAAACAGTATTATTTGTTAATTAAAGATAACGTTGATATTTTCTCATTTAACAGTTATTTTATCTGATTTTAGGTACCCAGTCTCATCGAGGAAGCATTGTTATCTAGCTACCGTCAAAGCACTGAAGTCGCGTACAGCCTAAAGTTGTATTTTACCAGCAGCCTCGGATCTGGTTGGAAAGCATCCCACTTTCTGATAATACCACTGAACGCAGCTCTACATTGCTGGTTACTTTCAAGAATTATTAAGCGAAATATTGCAGAGCCCACCTGTTGCTTTGCCATTTCTTGACTCTACTGACGTTGCAGGATGTGCAAAATTTATGGTATCTGTGCGCTTTGAATCAAATGAAAGTGTCACGAAAGACTTATTTTGCGAAGGTCTTCCGGCGAAAACTACCGGCCAGTACTTGCACGACAAGTTTTTAGAAAGCACTCGCAAATAAGAGTGACTGGGCGAAAGTATCGCCGTTTGTAGTAATGGCGCTAAGGCCATAACTGGGGATAAAAGTGGACTCGTTGCTAAATAACAATCAACAATACCCATCGACAATCTACGATAGCCACGGTTTTCCCTTGTGATTTAAATGATGGTCTGAAACAGACGATCGAATTTATGAATTCTATTAAAGGTAAAGCGTTGCAACTCGTTTGTTTTGCATCATTTGTGAAGCCAAGGGTTCGCTCCATCAAAATCTCCTATACACACTAGTTCTGGAACTGAAAGCTGCATTGTTAATGCTCTTAAAAGATTCTAACTCTGGATATGCGAATTATTTCTGAGACCCTATTTGTCTATTAAAATTAGCATTTCTCGCTGATCTTTTTAATAACTTACATATTCGATAAAAGAGCTTCCAGGGAGAAAAGAAAACAGAAGGACCAAGGATAAAATCAACGATTCCTTGCTAAACTTCGTTTATGGTCAACGTCGTTACAGAAGATTATTTTAGAGTCTGTCCCTCGCGCTCAAAACATTGTCGAAGAAATCGCAATGGACCAGTCGGTGGTAGTAAGTTCTCACATTTCTTGCATGATACAGAGTTTGCATAATCCGGAAGAGAGATTATGAAGTTACTTTCCAAAGCCGAACTCTGAAACTGGTAACAGGCATACATGGATACTAAATCCTTTCTTGGATGTGTCAGTACAACTGGTTGATTTGAGCACGAGGATCAGATAACACTTAAAAGTTTGGGCTGACGGCATGCTTAGAATGGCATTTAACTCTTCTAAGATTGGCGCCTTCAGGATGGAGAGAGAAGAAGAATACCTATCCACTGTGAAGAGGGAAGCTTTGAAATAATTAATGTCTTTCGCCACTTTCTATGTATGTGCAATAGCATTATTTTCGACAGTGAACATAAAGTGGAGAAGAGAAATAGGCTTCAGTTACAAAAGACCTGGTTATTTGTCTCTCAAAAACAGGACCATAATTAGACAAATGATTAATAAACAAACAAGCACAGCCTTGACACTTCCTGGCAGATTAAAACTGTGTGCCCGACCGAGACTCGAACTCGGGACCTTTGCTTTCGCGGGCAAGTGCTCTACCATCTGAGCTACCGAAGCACGACTCACGCCCGGTACTCACACCTTTACTTCTGCCAGTACCTCGTCTCCTACCTTCCAAACTTTACAGAAGCTCTCCTGCGAACCTTGCAGAAGTAGCACTCCTGAAAGAAAGGATATTGCGGAGACATGGCTTAGCCACAGCCTGGGGGATGTTTCCAGAATGAGATTTTCACTCTGTAAAGTCCTGTAGGCAGGCATCTGAAATCTGAGGACTGTCTAGGGATGCCTCTCTGCACTGAGGGTGTTGCCGAACTGGGATTCACACTGTCACTGTCTATTCTCCCCCCCCCCCCCCCCCTCTCCTTCCCTCCACCGATCACACCACAGGAGGGTTGAAAATGCCGAGTTCAGTCATATTCAGAACACGCCATTGAGTTAATGCCAGTAACACCTGTCGAAGTCCGGTACCCAGAATCACGTCTGATCTTCGTCCAAACTTCGGAAGGTGATGTATGACACCCAATGGCCGAGACGTACCTCTCCCAACACGCCTGTTTCCGTCTTTTTGTAAGCTGGCGAACGCCAACACGGAGCCGTTTAAAAGTTATTAGGTGCTCTATGGAAGGGTCTACATCTACATCACTACTCTGCAATTCACATTTAAGTGCTTGACAGAGGGTTCATCGAACCACAACCATACTCTCTCTCTACCATTCCACTCCCTAAGAGCGCGCGGGAAAAACGAACACCTAAACCTTTCTGTTAGAGCTCAGATTTCTCGTATTTTATTTTGATGATCATTCCTACCTATGTAGGTTGGGCTCAACAAAATATTTTCGCATTCGGAAGACAAAGGTGGTGACAAATTTCGTAAATAGATCTCGCCGCGACGAAAAAGTCTTTGCTTTAATGACTTCCATCCCAACTCGCGTATCATATTTGCCACACTTCCTCCCCTATTACGTGATAATACAAAACGAGCTTCCCTTTTTTGCAACCTTTCGATGTCCTCCGTCAATCCCACCTGGTAAGGATCCCACACCGCGCAGCAATATTCTAACAGAGGACGAACGAGTGTAGTGTAAGCTGTTTCTTTAGTGGACTTGTTGCATCTTCTAAGTGTCCTGCCAATGAAACGCAACCTTTGGCTCGCCTTCCCCACAATATTATCTATGTGGTCTTTCCAACTGAAGTTGTTCGTAATTTTAACACCCAGGTACTTAGTTGAATTGACAGCCTTGAGAATTTTACTATTTATCAAGTAATTGAATTCCAACGGATTTCTTTTGGAACTCATGATGATTACCTCACCTACCACACCATCAGCAATCTTTTCAAAATCGCTTTGCAACTGATACTCGTCTTCGGATGACCTTACTAGAAGGTAAATTACAGCATCATCTGCGAACAACCTAAGAGAACTGCTCAGATTGTCACCCAGGTCATGTATATAGATCAGGAGCAGCAGAGGTCCTAGGACGCTTCCTTGGGGAACACCTGATATCACTTCAGTTTCACTCTATGATTTGCCGTCTATTACTACGAACTGCGACCTTCCCGACAGGAAATCACGAATCTAGTCGCACAACTGAGACGATACCCCATAGCTCCGCAGCTTGATTAGAAGTCGCTCGTGAGGAACGGTGTCAAAAGCTTTCCGGAAATCTAGAAATACGGGATCAACTTGAGATCCCTGTCGATAGCGGCCATTACTTCGTGCGAATAGAGAGCGAGCTGCGTTGCACAAGATCGATGTTTTCTGAAACCATGCTGATTACGTATCAATAGATCGTTTCCTTCGAGGTGATTCATAACATTTTAATACAATATATGCTCCAAAACCCTACTGCAAACCGACGTCAATGATATAGGTCTGTAGTTCGATGGATTACTCCTACTACACTTCTTAAACACTAGTGCGACCTGCGCAATTTTCCAATCTGTAGGTACAGATCCATCGGTGAGCGAGCGGTTGTATATGAGTGCTAAGTAGGGAGCTATTGTATCAGCGTAATCTGAAAGGAACCTAATCGGTATACAATCTGGACCTGAAGACTTGCCCGTATCAAGCCATTTGAGTTGCTTCGCAACCCCTAAGGTATCTACTTCTAAGAAACTCATGCTAGCAGATGTTCGTGTTTCAAATTCTGGAATATTCCATTCGTCTTCCTTGGTGAAGGCATTTCGGAAAACTGCGTTCAATAACTCCGCTTTAGCGGAACAGTCGTCGGTAACAGTACCATCGGCACTGCTCAGCGAAGGTATTGACTGCATCTTGCCGCTTGTGTACTTTACATACGACCAAAATTTCTTCGGATTTTCTACCATATTTCGAGACAATAAGGGTGCCGCTTATGTCGCTGTATATCTCGCCGACGCTCCTTAATTGACTCAGCAATTTCTGGCGACAACTCAGGTACTGATTTTCGCCCGGGGCACCCTAAGGAACAAGGGGATCGTGTTTTCCGCCGCAGAAACGATCGTTCTAGTGACGTGCTCAACTAACACATCGATGGTACCATGTGGGGGAGATTCAATTATGACAGCAAAGGTGAAAGCTTCCCAGTCTGCCTTGTTTAAAGCCATCTTGGTAGACGTCCGGAGGAATGGCGCTGAGGGAGTGACAGGAAGATGGGAAAGTGATCACTATCACACAAGTCATCGTGGGCAGAGGGATAAATCAATTGCCGATTAAGTGCCATGAGCTACACTGAGATGTGTGGGGAGGCCTCAGTATTTATGAGGCAGAGGTCCAGTTGAGACAGGAAAGTTTCGACGTCTCTACCTCAACCACTAAGCACAGTGCCACCTCACAAGGGATTATGGGCGTTAAAATCTCTCAAAAGTAAGAAAAGTTTAGGGAGTTGTCGGATCAGTGCAGCCAATGCATTCAGGGGTACTGCATCACCTGGAGGGAGATATACGTTGCAGCCAGTTATTTCCTGCATCATCCTTATCCTGACAGCAACAGCTTCAAAAGGAGTTTGCAGGGGCACAGGTTCACTGCATACCGAGTTTAGGACAGAGTGTCAGGTGGAGACGATGTCTATTACAGTCGCTACAGTTCTTGTAATATCCCGTATAGCCACAAAGAGCAGTGGTCCACATTGCCAGGAACAGTTCTTGTAAAATCCCTGTAGCCGCAAACGACAGTGGTCCGCATTGCCAGGAACCAGGTTTCCTTGAGGACAACGCAGAAAGTGGGTGTAAAGCTCAACAGTTGCCGTAGCTCAGCCAGGTGATGGAAAAAAAACCGCCCAATTCCACTGGAGGATGACGTTATCGTGGGGCTGCGAAGGCATGGAGCATGCAAGGAGGCAGGTTACGCCTCAAGGTCAGCTGCTGCCACTGATTATTTGTATCCATTCCTATTGTGGATGAGGTATCAGTGAAATCTAGGTACTCAGGGGACGCTCAGATCTCAACCTCATCCATAGGTGCAGAGAATTGGTAGGAAGTGGTGGTGGTGGTGGTGGTGGTGTCACCGGAGGGCACTTTTTCTTAACAAACTTCTTTGTTTGCTTGCCCTCTCGCTTCTCTTTAAGGGCTTGCTGGGAGGATTTCTCTGAAGTAGCTTCAGGCATGGAGGAAGACCGTGAAGCTCATCGTCCAGCAGTTTTTGGCTCCTTTAGCCACTGGCGAGTGTCCACTGTGGCATTAGTGTAGACCTTGGGAGAAAGGGTCCCAAGGGAACCCTTCCACACGAGAGGAGCCACAGGAGGCTGTTGCTTTTCCAGCTGAGGGGAGTGGACTGAAGTCCCCTGCATTTGGGGGTCCTTGCACCCGAAGTAGGTACTTTGGGAGCAACAGAAGAAAATTTTCCCTTTCCACCAAGGGAGCAGATGTCTTCTGGAAGCCAAGAGCGTCCACTGTTCGTGGCACAGTGTGGTACGACTAGTACTTGTGATGGCGATAGTAATGTAGCTGCAGCATATGTGGACATCAACCAAATAGGGTGTAATCTTTCAAATTTACTTTTAGCGTCTTGGTACATCAACTGGTCCAGGGTGTTGTGCTTCAGGATTTTCTGCTCCTTTTGGAGTACTGTGCAGTCTGGCGAGCAGGGTGAGTGCTGCTCTCCGCAGTTGATAGAAGTTGGAGGAGGCGCACAGGGAGTATCTGGATGCAGTGGACATCCGCAATCTCGACATATGGAATTGGAAGTGCAGCGGAAAGACATGTGCCCGAACTTCCAGCACTTAAGCACCGCATACGGGGAGAACCATATGGTTTAACATCACAGCGATAAAACATCACCTTGACCTTTTCACGCAATGAATCACCCTCGAAGGCCAAAATGAAAGCACCAGGAGCAATCCTGTTGTCTTTGGGTCCCCTATAAAAGCGGCAGATGAAATTAACATTCACCATTCTAGACCGGCGCGGAGCTCGTCGTCAGACTGCAAGGAGGAGGTCGCAATGGAAAATAATCCCCTGGACCAAGTTGAGGATTTTATGGGGAGTGACAAACAGGAATTACACCCAGACGGTCACAAGCGAGGAACGCCCGGTATGGGGCTGAGCACGCTGTCTGAATCAAGACTGCACTGCTTCTAATATTTGACAGCACTGTAACTTCCCCGAACTTATCCTGAAGATGTTCAACAAAAAATTGAGCCTTCATATGTAGAAAGGAGTCCCCGTCCATTCTGCTACAGACTAAATACCGAGGACAATATGGCTCTCTTCTTTCTGTAGCCCTACGTTCCTCCCATGGTGTAGTGATGGAGGGAAACCGTTCAGGGTCAAATCTGCAGCATTTTACTCCTTCTTGCCCTTCTTAGAGACTGCTGGCGCGGTACGGTCACCAGCAAGAGATGACTTAGTCCACTTCATTGTGGGTTATCCGCCCTGACGCCACCGACTCCGATCAGGGGCTCTTCCCACGGGCGCCACCCAGCCACAGCAATGGCCAACTGGCATGATGGCCATTGCTGGGAGTCCTGATGCCCTAGGAAGACGGGCATCTACTCCTTGGCATGCATGGGGAGTTTACAGCTCATGCATCAGCAGTGCGAGCGCTATGTTGTCTGGGGGCTACCGCCAAATAGGTACATGATGACCCCACCACAACGGACTGGCTACCGTGCTGGATATTGGGCGCAGAGAAATCCAATACTGTCTTGTGGGCGAAAGAGGACAGGAGGCAACGGAAGAAGATGACATACCCCACAAAGTTTCCGAGCCCGAATAGTTCAACTGAAGGTGGATATGCAAAGCCATGACAAGAGGTTCAAGGAGATCGAATCTAAGGGCACTATGGTTAACTCATGCACCACGTAAGGCCCCGTATGGCCTGCACTTCAGTAGAATTTGGAAAGTGGCACCTCAAACCATAAAATGGCACCTGAACTTATAGGGTCGAAAAGTGAGACTCCTCTCAGTCGCCTCTTACGACAGGCAGGGATACTTCGGGCATATTCTAACCCCTGGACCCACAGGGGGACATTTCAAACTTCTGCGTCGCAATAGGAGACAATTACGAGGTTTCGAAATGTGATCCTTTGCGTTGCACAGGGTATTAACTGTGGTGCTAAGCCTTGCACGTGAGCTGTGAGCGCGTATTTTAGCCGTTTTGTATATTTCAACGTCAGCAGCTTTTACGAGGTGCATTCAAGTTCTAAGGCCTCCGATTTTTTTTTTCTCCTGACTGGAAAGAGATAGAAACATGCGCATTGTCTTGAAATGAGGCCGCGTTCATTGTCAATACGTCCCAGAGATGGCAGCACCATACGGCAGATGGAATTTTACCGCCAGCGGCGAGAATGAGAACTGTTTTAAATACTTAAAATGGCGACGTTTTCCTTACTTGAACAGCGTGCAATCATTCGTTTCCTGAATTTGCGTGGTGTGAAACCAATTGAAATTCATCGACAGTTGAAGGAGGCATGTGGTGATGGAGTTATGGATGTGTCGAAAGTGCGTTCGTGGGTGCGACAGTTTAATGAAGGCGTGTGACAACAAACCGAAACAACCTCGGGCTCGCGCAAGCCGGTCTGACGACATGATCGAGAAAGTGGAGAGAATTGTTTTGGGGGCTCGCCGAATGACTGTTGAACAGATCGCCTCCAGAGTTGGCATTTTTGTGGGTTCTGTGCACACAATCCTGCATGACGACCTGAAAATGCGAAGTGTCATCCAGGTGGATGCCACGAATGCTGACGGACGACGACATGGCTGCCCGTGTGGCATGTTGCCAAGCAATGTTGACGCGCAACGACAGCACGAATGGGACTTTCTTTTCGTCGGTTGTAACAATGGATGAGACGTGGATGCCATTTTTCAATCCAGAAACAAAGCACCAGTCAGCTCAATGGAAGCACACAGATTCACCGCCACCAAAAAAATTTCGGGTAACTGCCAGTGCTGAAAAAACGATGGTATCCATGTTCTGGGACAGCGAGGGCGTAATCCTAACCCATTGCGTTGCAAAGGGCACTACGGTAACAGGTGCATCCTACGAAAATATTTTGAAGAACAAAGTCCTTCCTGCACTGCAACAAAAACGTCCGGGAAGGGCTGCGCGTGTGCTGTTTCACCAAGACAACGCACCCGCACATCGAGCAACAGTTTCCTTGGTGATAACTTTGAAGTGATTCCTCATGCTCCCTACTCACCTGACCTGGCTCCTAGTGACTTTTGGCTTTTTCCAACAATGAAAGACACTCTCCGTGGCCGCACATTCACCAGCCGTGCTGCTATTGCCTCAGCGATTTTCCATTGGTCAAAACAGACTCCTAAAGAAGCCTTCGCCGCTGCCATGGAATCATGGCGTCAGCGTTGTGAAAAATGTGTAAGTCTGCAGGGCGATTACGTCGAGAAGTAACGCCAGTTTCATCGATTTCGGGTGAGTAGCTAACTAGAAAAAAAAAAATCTGAGGCCTTAGAACTTGAATGCACCTCGTAAATTGCACTTTCACAGACTGTTGTAGTTCCGTGCAATATTTTTAGCAGAGCGGATTATCGGCGCAAAAACTAATTTGTTAGTCCTGGAAAAGACGTTGGCCCCGCACCGCCGTTCACACCCGGAATTAATGTGGTCCTTCCCCTCTCCCCACAAACCTCTCAGTTGAACTCGTGAATTGTCTGTACAGGACTTCGCGACCCCCGCCACCCTATTTCCGTTCCTCAGTGGTCTGACAAGTTTGACACACTTCTCGCCATCGCAAGTCATAAGGCATAGGAAGTGTTCAACTAGTTCAATGTAAGTTCCTGCTCATTACTACAAATTAGTACAATATTTGAATTTGTGCAACATTATAATGTGCTTTCTCGAACCTTTGTGACTTTCGTGAGACAGTTCTATCGTAGATAATCGTCACGAAGCAATGATATCGGCCATGCTGCAAACGCTTCCTCAGGTTGAGAAACACCAGCATCTGATAACAATCGTCCCGCATCTGTGCAGCTGTTTTAGAGGAAGGAGATTCACCAAAAATCATTTTTATGATTTTATTAGCAGACCGACCACAACTTTGAAATCGGTTTGGTAATGAATTTCATAAAACTTGTAGATGCTTGGTGGATTTCGTTCCACTACAAAATGTTTATTATACAAGAAGTCATTAGGTCCTCTTCAGTTACAACTGTCATGCTATTAAATTAAAAATAATTTTAAACTCTTGAGGTGTGGAGGGAGCAGGGGGAAGGGAATGGGCGTGAGTATACTCAAATGTTCAAATGTGTGTGAATTGCTAAGGGACGAAAATGCCGAGGTCATCAATCCCTTGACTTACACACTACTTTAACTTATGGTAACAGCGCGTGCGCGCGCGCGCGCGTACGCACGCGCGCCGTAATAGCCAAGCTGTTCTAGGCACTCCACTCTGGAACCGCACGAAAACGATGGTAGCAAATTCTAATCCTGCCTTGGGCATTGATGTGTGTGATGTCCTTATGTTTGTTAGGTTCAAGTAGTTCTAAGTTCTAGAACTCTGATGACCTCAGATGTTAAGTCCCATAGCGCACAGGACCATTTGAACACGACACCGGCGCCCACCGCAACACCAACACGCCACCACCGCAACACCAACACGCCACCACCGCAACACCAACACGCCACCACCGCAACACCAACACGCCCAACACAACACCAACACAACACCAACACGCCGAACACAACACCAACACGCCCAACACAACACCAACACGCCCAACACAACACCAACACGCCCAACACAACACCAACACGCCCAACACAACACCAACACGCCCAACACAACACCAACACGCCCAACACAACACCAACACGCCCAACACAACACCAACACGCCCAACACAACACCAACACGCCCAACACAACACCAACACGCCCAACACAACACCAACACGCCCAACACAACACCAACACGCCCAACACAACACCAACACGCCCAACACAACACTCTCACACCCGAGGGCGGACTTGAGCCCCCGGTGGAAGGGGCTGCACAATCCATGACATAGCGCCTCTAACCGTGCGCCCACTCCGCGCGGCGGGTGAGTGTACTGACAAAGGTCATGTTACCAATCGTCCACAAAAGCCATAATTAGTGATTGATGCACTGTGTATACTAGGAAATTGTTGATTGTGAAATATATAATGCACTGTAACTTTTTCTGGTAAAATGAAACGACTTAGATTTTTAATTTCAAGAAACAAGACTAATTAATCACTACATGCAACATCTTTACAGACGCACTACTAACCTATACTCAACCCAAGGATTTCATCCACAACACGAAAGTGTTAAGGAGCCAAACGCAATATTAGCGAATTAAAAATGCCGATTATTGTGGCTATACTATCAGTAGCTGCAGGCTATCTTGTTTGGATGCAGTGCAGAAAATGTCACATTGAAGACCGTGTCACATAGGAAACAAATTTTACTGTCTATATAATGTGCACGGAAAAAAATGCTGTAGAATTTTAAAAACCTGTCGACAAGTTAAATAATTGCGCCTACTTACATTAGTACTAATTCCTTTAAGTTTTACTGAGTTCAATATTTTGTCAAAATTATGCAAACGGTGGTCTAAGAAATTTATAGGAAAGTATGCAGATTGCAGTACGACAACATGATACTAGAAGCTGGCCCCACCTTCTGTGAAGTCTCAACATTACAGTAGACCTATTATAGTTGGTTTTGGGAGTTAAGGTACTAAGGAGCGAGACCATCAGTCACTCGTGCGAGGGGACATGAAATCCACATGGAGTTAGTGACGCCGATGTGGTTCCATTGTGGTAGTATCAGGAGTGGTGAAGTCGAGGCACTGACATAAAATCCTGAAGCCAGATATAAGGAATAAATTTAAGAGGGGTAAAAATATGATTTGAGCTATTTTGCAGGTCAGGGGGCAGAGGAGAATCATCACCCCCACGTCTGACTCCCACCAACTCTACGTACGGAGGGACAGTAAAAAATAATTCCTTCTAGCCGCAAGATCTGCAACAATGAAACTGGGAAGACTAAAACCATAATGAACACCAGTAAGACAGACAATAGTAAAATATGGTAGAGAGTTAGAGGGGTGGGCAACCTCTAGTGTCCCCGGGACTCGGCATGTGACGAGAGGTGTCATCTGCACAACCGCCCCATTCCCGATCCGTTTCGGCCAGGTCGTTAAAAACGTAAACATAAAAAATTTTCTCAAAGGAAGCTTGAAAAATTCAACTGTTCTTATATCATAAGCTAGTATCAAGGATAAGGGGGTACTATAGGTCTTGCCTTCATATTAGTGCTTTATGATAGGAAAGTCCTAAGAAAATGAACTAAGAGGAAGCAGAAGAAGGGTCTAACCGCATCCAAAAGCAATTAAACTTGTTAAAGAAGTATGACCGGGGCGGATGGCTTCGCCAAGCACCCTATCCGACCTGGAGGCAGTTCAAAACATTGTATTATAATGAAGACAGTTTTCCCGGGGGAAATTAAGAACCATTTAAATTGCCCGTGCGTACTTATCCAACAACAGAAGGAAAGAATCCGAAGGAAGGAAGAGCCACACGAATATAAAACTGTGGGTAAATCTGGTGTGACCCATGTGGAGGCGACAAACAACGTTGGATTCTTTTAAACGAACGGAAGGACGACTACCGTACTGCAGTAGTCACCTTGATAGCGCGGAGTTCATTACAGGATGCAATAGTCCACCAGATGTAATTTTATCTCCCACTGAGCAGAGGCCTTAGTTGCACCCACAAATCCGCACCCGAGATCGTCAGAGCGAGGCGGGGAGTATAACCCCCACATGAATTGCGAAAGAGGGAAAGAAAACGTACCAGACAGTAAGAGTAAGGTTGGGGAGGACACGGTATGACAAGAGAACCATCCATCAATAGCCAGGAGACTGCTCATTGAGTCTTTACAGATTAAAATGCGCTTGAGGGAGATTTGTTTAGCGAAACGTAGGACTCTAATAACTAACAGCTTCGCAGCATCAACACCACACGTTCCTAACAAATAATGGTATAGAGCAGCAGGAGGTGTAAAATCATGTCCCGTCCTATTCACGATTTTAGAGCCATCAGTGTAAATGGCGGCAAAACCCCGACTCTCCTGAAGAACTGAGTGGAAAATACACGCCGAAAGATCATGGGGCTACAAGCTTTAGGTTCTTGGCACAGGTCAGGCCTAATTCGTGGTCTGGGTACTAACAAAGCGAAAGAGGGGATCGAGAAAACATGGAGAGCACATCTCGGCAGATGGCCTCTAGGCACATTCCAACTAGAGAACCCACCTGTGGACGTCAAGCGGTAGAAGCGCGTTGTATGCTGAACTAATTTGATAAACTGGATGATTAGGAAATTTTCAGATAGCTAGAGTTGATACTGTCAGCAAGGAGACTGGACAATTAGTCTAGAAGGAACCAGTGGCCAGTCTAATAGTCCACTATGATTAAGTTCGACTGTTTCAAATCTGAAAGTGCCGCTGCGCTACATAGCTGGGAACGAAAATACACTTTGAAAGAGACGTGTGTCTGGTAAATATGGGATAGAGTAGTGGAATCTGCACCCCAAAATGTGTGGGCAAGAAGCATGCAGCTTGTCTTTATCTGATGAATGTGGGGTGCGGCCGTGTCAGCTTTTTCTCAAAGAGGAGTCCTAAACATCGGGATTGTGCAATAACGTGTAAGTGCTCAGTACCCAAATATAGTTGTCAGAAAGGATCGTGCACAACGACAGAAATGCATTACTCACGTTTTTATGGGAGAAAATTAAAATTTATGGGAAAGGATCCAAACAGAGGCCCTTCGCTTGGTGTCTTGCAACTGGCATTGAGCCTACGCTATAAATTGGAAGCCACACCAAATGCAAAAGTTACCGGTATAGTGCTAGCGGGAGCAGTGGTCCGATGGAGGGTTTTAAAAAGTTAAAATGTGTGTGAAATCTTATGGGACTTAACTTCTACAGTCATCAGTCCCTAAGCTTACACACTACTTAACCTAAATTAAGGACACACACACACACACACACACACACACACACACACACACACACACACACACACAACCACAACCTCCGCCGGGATCAGCAGCAAAGTCCATGACAGCAGCGCCCAAGACCGCTCTGCTAATCCCGCGCGGCTGAAGGTGGTTCAAAATGGTCCAAATGGCTCTGAGCGCTATGGGACTTAACTTCTGAGGTGCTCAGTCCCCTAGAACTTAGAACTACTTATACCTGACTGACCTAAGGACATCACACACATCCATGCCCGACGCAGGATTCGAACCTGGGACTGTAGCTGTCGCACGGTTCCAGACTGAAGCGCCTAGAACAGCTCGGCCACAGCGGCCGACTCCGATGGAGTTCCCTAGTTCATTAATGGTGATTGAGATTAATATACAGCACAGCGCCCTAAGAAATGCTGAGCTGAGCGGCAAATGAACTAACCCGAAAAGATTGATGGGATAAAATCTGACGAACAAAAGTAGGTAGGGAGCCTCGAAAGCGCTAATCACGAACTGTAAGTAAAATGTTATGGCACCTAGAGGTGTCGTACGCCTTATGTAGCTCAAAATACGGCAATTAAGTGTCGGCGTTTAGAGAAAGCATGTCCTATGATCGACTGTGGATTGTTCCTCCTGGAAACCTCAATGATAGGGAGACGAAACGCACGTAATTCAAGAAATCCGCACAACAGCCAGGATACTATTTCAAGTAGTTTGCAGAGCATGCTGGTGAGGTTGATAGACAGGTAGTTCAAAACTGTTAAAGCTTTCGTGGCCAGTTGTTGACAAACTGCCTATTTGCTTCTGTCTCGGGTTCTTCAGCCGACGTTCGTCTTATGATTTTACTGACGTTTCGCCAGCACGAGTGGCTGTCATTGTCAAAGCTTCACCCACCAATGCCGGTGGTGAACTGCCGGCAATGGAGGGTGAAGCTTCGACAATGACAGCCACTCGTGCTGGCGCACAGTCAGTAAATTCATCAGGCGTAAGTCGGCCGAAGAACCCGAGACAGAAGCAAATAGGCAGAACGGTAGTTGTCAACTGACGCTGGGTTTTTGCATTATTTATGAACTGGAATGGCGACTCTCACCTCATTGCGAAGAGAAACGTGGTCTAGTCAAATATGATTGAAAACCATGAATAGTTCTAGTCTGGAAAACCCTGAATAGTTCTAGTCTGAGTGCCACTCAAATATGTGATTATCAATCAGGGCCTTCGGCAGTATTATGGTCGAGTCAAGAACCTCAAAGCAGCTGCCTTCACTGAAAGGTTCATTATGTAACTCACGGTTACGGGGATTAAAAAGAGGGGGGGGGGGGGGCGGCTAGCAATAACTTGTCTTTTATTCATCTGAAATTTTGGCGGGTAAGAACAGGACGCCAATGCTCCCACAAAGAAGGCCGTGAAGTGTTCAGCAAGAAGTGTATCAGCAGAAAACCCATCATGAAGGATACCCGAAATAGTTCTTTAACTTTGGTGGTCCAGTACATTTATAGACTTAGCCCACACTACAGCGCTCTGAAGATCCTTATTTGCCATTTGCTAGTGAGCCTTTGCAGAGGTGCTTCAAAGTGATCTGAGGTGTCAGATGTGGCTTTATACCTTTCATGAGTCTTCGACGGTCCTCAACAGTTGTCCACTATTGTACCGGCCGCCGGTGGAAGGGGGGGGGGGGGCATTAGAAGGCGGCTAGCATTCCCTGCGACCCATCTGACAACTTCGGCCATACAGCCTGACAAAACAGTTGACAACTGACCTTTCGAGGATCCGAATATCGCACTTGGTCTGTCGGGCAATGACGAGGAAGTGCTAGGAGCACCGGAAAGTGATAACTGTCGCAAGGATCGACCACTGATGATGAGCCCCGAGATTAGGTTAAGAGATCGGAAAGTCGATAGCTGCAGAGGTGCCAAAGCCGTCACTGAAGCCGCTAGGTGTACCATAATTGAGGAGAAACATATCAACAATCTAAGGAGTTTGTCAATCGTAAGGAACTTATTAGACGACGTGATATTACCCATCTGGGTGGTGTGCGCTGAAATCCTGAAGTAGAGGAGACGAGGTGTGTGTGGAGGGGGGGGGGGGCGGGGAGGGGTTAGGTGGCCATGTCTTGGAACCTAAGCACCCGCCCAAATGAAAATAGACATGTGAATTGGTGATCCCAGCGGTCTTTGGCACACTATAACTTCTACTGCGGTGTGAACTCAATATGGACATATGCGCGTACTACCGTACAGTCACCTCCAGACTTCAGAAGGCACAGCAACCTCGACGTGTTGGAGCATGGTCGTTAGTGACATGCGTTTCCTGGAGAGCAATAAATATCGCAGAACAGGACTGGGTCACAAAGTAGAGACGCGAATACGAGTAAGCCACAAAACCGTAACCGACAAAACTGTAAGAGCAACTAATGAGGGCATTAATGCTATAAACACCCACAGAAGGAAAAAAAAAAAACTATAATTGGGCACCTAACTCAGCAGGACTTCATAACTAACATTTTCGAAACAACATTCTAGGAAGAAAATTAAGGAGGTGGCTTTGAAAGTGTATAGTGTAACGTGTAATCCGTGGAATGAACTGCAGCACTTGCACCCCAGTGGTGGCTTTCAGTAGGTGGCACATGGGTGCATGAAGAGCAGACGTCTGTTTTGAGTGAGTCACCCAGCGGATAATCTGTGAAACATTTCGAAGTTGCAACACACCATTCTAAATTTCAGTGCACTAGCCTACAAACCTACTGCAGTCGCAAAATCAACAGCCGTAATTGAAGACGTGATGATATCGCTCATTGTACACATTTGGGGAATAATGCTGCTCTATCGTCTCTAGTTCGACTAATGACTACAGATATCAGTATCTGGCACTATGTCATACGAAACAGGACAAAATATCGGGAGCTATTTTTCCCCATTAATCTGCATTGTTTCGGACCATTTATCGGCCATTTATTATCATACACGATCTTTTGAATATCATTGGCATCGCAAAACTGGAACCATACAAATTATAGAAATACCTACAGAACAGGACGAAGAACTATCCCAAAATCAAGGGTAAGTGAAACTTTATTTCATCACACATATCTTATGCACTAATAAGAGTTCAGTCATCGAATTTTTAAAGATTAACCGCCATAATATCCTATTTACTATACTCGTTCGCCGAATAATGACTATGTCCGTGTTTTCCTCAGATGGACGAAAGCGGTTTCAGCTGGTACCAGTACAGGGTTCCACAGAAGGAATGGTCAATATTCAGATATGTGACAGGAATGGTCAATCGGATCAAGAAAGTCTACTAAACATGGGTTCTAGAGCACTTGCCCGCGAAAGGCAAAGGTCCCGAGTTCGAGTCTCGGTCCGGCACACAGTTTTAATCTGCCAGGAAAGTTTCGTATCAGCGCACACTCCGCTGCAGAGTGAAAATCTCATTATGGGCTCTAAAATTTGTAACTCCATATCTACGAGCACTTCACCTTCGATACTGTGAAACAAATCCCTTCTACAGCGCGCTCTTTGCTTTCCACACTTAAGACGTACTACTGACGAAAAACAAGAAAGAATTGTCCAGCAAACACAGATTCTAAAATGCACAATTTAAGAGCAATGAGCACTTGGTAATAGAGGTTTGTTAAAGAGTAGCGAGAATGAAAAATTGCTCACAGCTATTAAGGTATGCATATTGGAGCTCATGTTAACTGGGCATATTTTGTTTTGGTCTATATTAACGCTTCTCAAAACACGGAAAGCCGAGAGTTTGTAGAAGGAGAGATTTGTTTTACATTATCTCAGATTAAGTAATCATAGCTCTTTAGGTATGCATTTTAGAGCTTCTGCCAAGCTTGTAACTGTCTGCAGTGTACCACTAATACATAAGACACTGGAAGCAAAAATGTCAGTTAAACGACAAGCTTATTTGTTGCGGGGATAACAATGAAACAGGTAAGTGGCTTCATGAAATGCTATCAATTCATGTGAGGTAAAACTGGTTTACTACGCATTTGATTGAGCTATTTATACAAACTTACCTCTTTACCCTTCGTCTCTCCTCTCTCTATCCATTCCACCGTCACACTACGAGTTTGGAGATTTACCCCGGAAACTACAGCGGCGTGTACACGCCCTGAAACAGAAAGAAAAACATATTTTAAGTATAATGCAGCCTTCAGCTGTTCGTTAGCAAAGAACTAGTGTCATATCTGGAACTGCAATAGGTCATTAGGGAGACTTCCATCAATTTTTTTTTTATTTTCCCCATTAAACTTTATACAAACAGTGTTACGGAAGAAAGCTTCAAGAGACGATGATTTAACTTCAGAGTACAGTTTACTTCACTTCTGCAAGCATTCATTTCTGCCCGACCCTCTCCTCACAACGTACGGACCACAAGAACCTAGTGTCGTTCCACAGTTAAGACCTCAGGTATTACCCAAGCTGTTCAGAACTACTGACACTCGCTCTTTGCGAGCAATATAACTGCGGTGGACCTGTGTTTCGTGCATTGCACGGTGTGGTAAGAGACCAAAGGGGACCACACATTACATACTGATCCGCCCAAATATGAACGCCTTAGTAAGAAAGCGAGCTGTCTTAGCGACTGGTTAGCTGAGGAGAAGAGGGACTGACCGTCGGCCGCCTCCGGACGCCGCCTGCGACCGTTCTGGGCGGAGAGGCACTTGCAGCAGTTGCCGAGCAGGCCCATCGCAGCACGCACCCGACTCGGCGGCAGCAGCAGCAGCAGCAGCGAGCGGCAGCAGCAGCAGCGAGCGGCAGCAGCGGCCAGCGGCGCGCCTCGGCGCCGTCGCACTGCTTCCCAAGTCTCGCGGGCTACCGGGGAACGCGAACGTTGCCGCCACACGAGCGATCGAAGGACTGAAGCGGTGTGTCCACAAGCGCAGGTGAACCGGAAGCGCTGTATTTCTAACGCCGAGCACCCGATCGAAGTAATCGATGTGCGTACTCTACACGCTGACAGTAAATTCGCTGCTTTATTGTCGCACGGAAAGAGACTGAATGAATTCTTGCCAAGAGACTTCATTTGTCTTTATTACAAGATTAGGGGAATAAGTTGTGTTCGGACTCTTCCCAATTTGACAGGTGTTAATAACGGCGCCGTGTCATTCCGTACCACGGATTCTCGCAGCAGCTTCTACAAAAATAGATTACATTGCGACGAAAGTGCCGTAGCAAGACAGCAGTGTATAACTGCTAACCACAATTACGCTCACCCCAGTGAAATTTTAAAATACTTCTTACGCGAACCACTAGGTATCCTCGCTAAAAAGAAGGTCCTAATCTCTAGTACTAGTTACAATGTCATAGGTTCTTGTTTTCCACGAAAAAGCAGGCAGCACTATGACAACAGCACGAAAGTCTACGCAAAAAACTAAGCACAGGTTTGCTGGAGATCGTCACATTTTTTTTTTTTTTGGCAGAAACATTGGTCGCAATATTCGTATTTCCGAGATACTGAGACTGCAATTGCCACAGCAAATGAAAAAACAGACACGGAGGCAGACACGAAAGTGAAGACGAGAAGGTGCGCACGGCGGTGCACGGCACGGCCGTCGGTACGCGACCTCGGCTCGCTATCGACTGGCGTGCGAGCCGCCTGCACCGACGCTGCAGTCTTGTCTGCTACTTCTGCCGGCACGCGAACACCCGCCTCGTCTGCCGACCGAACTGGGAGACTCGCAAATTACCTGCCCGAGATATGCCTTCGCCGCCCGTGCTTCCTCCGGTACCCTACTACAGCACTGGAAAGAAACTTGTGACATCACAATAAAACTTAACGCGCTGCAGTCTTAGTACGCATCTCCCATCGAGCGTCTTTAAACGATAGAAGTCATGTTGGAAGTTGCTTTGATCGAATTATTAGATTTTTTTTAAACTCACCACGTCACTTTTTACACACTGTAAACTCACTCTGTCAGTAGGAAGTTGCTTAACAATATGCTCCGTTTGGCATACGTTTAGCGTAAACACCACCTGTGAAATCGAATATTATACAGGCTATCACTAACGGCTGCTTTCCATTGTCAAGCAGTCGACAAAATTGTAGATTCACAAATTCTGGTATATTTCTGTCGAAATAACATTTATCATTAACGGAAGTGTTTTGAGACAGGTAATTATCTTCCGAATTAATGGTTTGATTTCTCACACATTACGAAATATTTATAAACAGTGTCACACCATTCGTAATCCAATACAAAGCACTGCTAACTGAAATGAGATAATTCACATTTTTAAGACAACCACTCAAAATACAAGTCTTCACTTCTTTTTGATCACCTCCCCTGAATGAAACACTTTCAAGCAATACAGAAAGAGAAAAAAAAGTAACAGGTGATTGCAGGAAGAAGTTATACTCAACAAACCGCTTTTAGCTGAGCAGTTCTTCAGCTGAAGAAACAAGACCCGCTCTTACTGCTCTTATGTGTCTATACTGCACATACACCCCAGTACTGTTAGCTACATACTACATTTATGTCCAGCAACTGGCTGTGAAAGCGTCGTCGTTGGAGGACAGAAAATTTCTATCGTTAGTTATGAACAATCCAGAATGTTAATGTTCTAACTGGATGAACTTAGCTCCCTATTACTTTGCTATCTCTATGTTCTTATATCCGCTAATCCGAGAAGAGTCATGACACCAGCAGAAAAAAATGAGTTTACAACCTGACGTGACACTCACGCGCCTTGCAGCGTTCTGTCACTTGCTTTTATGCTGCCCAGGAAACAAATTTTACCAAAGATGACCGTACACAGCATCCAAAGGAGGAGATGCAGAGGTTAACGATTTGCCGAAACGGGTCACTGGAGAGAGAAGAAAGTAACTATACAATTATGTAGAACAAAATCGTTCGCGCCCTCAGCATTTACCTGAAGTTATTCAAGGATAATACACAGAATTCGGTGGGCGTTTAGAGCTTCGTTCTTCGAGGGTACGAGTCCGATATCTTGCGTCCTTACCATTTCTCCTGGTTCTTGACATTGGAACTTGTGTAACCAAAACGAAGACATTAAATAGGAGTTTACAGTATTTCGCAAGGTATGTTGTACTTGTTTCGATGTTTTAGGACCGTTCGTTAATACGCTCTCGTTAGCTGTTTTTGAACTAATTTTCATCGTTTATGGCTGTGCATAATTGCCACTTTATCCTCCTGATTAAGTGGTGTATGTAACTGCATTTCCGAAAGTCATCAAATTCTGGAAAATAAAATACTGAGTTACGATTCATCTAATGATTACGTAGATTACTAGAAATTATTAGCTACAATTTTTAGAAACTTACAAAAATTTTTGCCACGAGGAAAAGTATTATTTGAACACTTAATGTTGTGAAGGACTGTACTAACGTACTAGTATACTTTTGGCTCGTTTAAGAGTTTGTAGAAATCAGGTCGACGTAATTAGAAACTATCCGTCCAGTTTTATGGCTCTTCCTATTGCGAAGGTCCAAGTGCTATCTACGGAAACGTCTCAGATTGCTTAAGTTCCTACATCCTGTTCCGAAACAAGCACATCTATTACCCCACCTTAAGTTTTATCTTTATCAGCATCTGAAGACATGTTAGAATACGTACTCCCACGACGACGCCAACGTCTTACAACAACAATTGCTTTAAGAGAGAGCGAATGTGGATCTCCAAGTCTCTTATTACACAAATTTTGTATTATACGTGAATTAAGGAGGATGATAATGCGAGAGGTCAATTTACGAGCATTGACCCTCTGCTCATACGGTACTGTTCCAATCAATAGTTGGCGGAATAGTAGCCTACTGAAAAAGAAAGGAAATGTGCTTAGAATAACGTTTGTCGACGTCGAAATCTTTATAGATGCAGCAGTAGTATAAATTGGACGAGGGCAATCTCCTTTCAAGAGACATAGCGGTATTATGTTTCCATCTTTTACTTCATGGTTACTCCGCAATTAAGTGCATCGTTGACAGATCACCGAACCACCTCCAAGCTGGTCCTCAACAGTTCCACTTTAACGGCGCGCGCGAAAAACTAACACTTAAATCTTTTTGTGCGAGCTCTTATTTCTCTTATTTTATTGCAGTGATCATTTCTCCCTATGTAGGTGGATACCAACACAAAATTTTCACGCTCTGAGGATAAAGTTGGTGATCGACATTTCATGAGAAGGTCCTGCCGCAGCGAAAAATGGCTTTGTTTTATTTACTTCAACACCAACTCGTGTACCACACACGTGGCACAGTGTCCCTCGTTTCGCTATACTACGTGTTGTCTTTCTTTGAACTTTTCTATGTCCTCTGTCAGTCCCATCTGATGCGGATCCGAAGCCGCACAACAATACTCCAGAAGAAAGCGGACAGTCTCGTTAGTAGATCTGTTGCGTTTTCCACGTATTCAGTCAGTAAATCGCAGCCTTTGTTTTGCTTGTTCCTTCGCATCGTCAATGTGATCATTCCAATTTAAGTCATTCGTATTTGTAATCTCTAAGCATTTAATTGAGTTTACAGCCTGATTTAGCGGATTCATTTAAGTACTCGTGCAGATTACTTCACACTTATTATTTAGCGTCAATTGCCACTTTTTGCACCATACGGATATCTAGCAAACAAGAAGACCCGGCTTAGAGTCCCGGCCGCAAATTCTTCTGCTTCAATCATTATCTTGTCAAAATCATTTTGCACATAGTTTCGATCGTCTGACGACTTAACAAGGCAGCAAATGACGGCATCATCTGAAAACTAAGAGCGCTACTCTGTTTCCCAAATCGTTTATGTAGATGAAGAACAGCAGAAACCTTTCACACTTTCTTGGAGGATGCCACATACTACTACTATCCTATTCGACGACTTTCCGTCTATTACTACGAACTGTGACCTTTCTGACACGAAATCACGAATCCAGTCGCACAACTGAGGCTATACTCCGTAGGCAAGCAGTTTGGTTAGAAGACGCTTGTGAGGATCGGTGTCCAAAGCCTTATGGAAATCTAAAAATGTGGACTCAAATTTGACATCCCCTGTTGATAGCACTCATATCACGAGTATAAAGAGCTAGTTGTGTTTCACAATAACGGTATTTTCTGAATCTGTGCTGACTGTGTGTCAATAAATCTTTTTCGTCCAGGATGTTCGAATACAATATATGTTCCAAAACCCTACTCTAAATCGACGTTAGTGATATGGGCCCGTAATTTAGTGGATTACTCCTATTTCCCTTTCTGGGTATTGGTGTGACTCGGGCAATACGGATTTTGCTGTAAGCGAGCAGTTTTATATAATTGCTAAATGCGGAGCTATTGTATCAGCATACTCTGAGAGGAACCTGACTGGTATACAATCTCGAGCAGAGACCTTGGCTTTATTAAGTGATTTAAGATGCCAGAATGAGATTTTCACTCTGCAGCGGAGTGTGCGCTGATATGAAACTTCCTGGCAGATTAAAACTGTGTGCCCGACCGAGACTCGAACTCGGGACCTTTGCCTTTCGCGGGCAAGCGGGTAGAGCACTTGCCCGCAAAAGCAAAGGTCCCGAGTTCGACTCTCGGTCGGGCACACAGTTTTAATCTGCCAGGAAGTTTCATATCAGCGCACACCCCGCTGCAGAGTGAAAATCTCATTTTTGGAAACATCCCCCAGGCTGTGGCTAAGCCATGTCTCCGCAATATCCTTTTCTTTCAGGAGTGCTAGTTCTGCAAGGTTCGCAGGAGAGCTTCTGTAAAGTTTGGAAGGTAGGAGACGAGGTACTGGCAGAAGTAAAGCTGTGAGTACCGGGCGTGAGTCGTGCTTTATTTAAGATGCTTCGCTACACCGAGGATATCTACTATGTTTATGATCTTCGCAGTTCTTGATTGGAATATTTACTTCGCCTTCTTTGACGAAGGAGTTTCGGAAAACCGTGTTTAATAACTCGGTGTTAGTGGCACTGTCATCAGTGACTTCACTGCTGTTATCGCGCAGTGAAGGAATTGATTGTGTCTTGCCACTGGTGTTCTTTATGTATGACCAGAATCTGTTTCCTGCCAGATTTCGAGGCAGAGTTTAGTCATGGAAACTATTTAAAACGACATCTTACTGTAGTTCGTGCTTTATTTCGAGCTCCAGTAAAACTTCGTCAATCTTTAAGATTTTGCGTTCTTTTAAATTTGGCATGTTTTTCTCGTTGCTACTGCAACAGCGTTCTGATCCCTTTTGTGTGCCAAGGGGGGTCAGTACCTTCTCTCATTAACTGTACGTCTTTCAATAGCTGTCGATATTGTTTCTCTGAATCCAAACCACATCTGGTCTTCCGCTCTGACCATGTAAGCGTAGGAGTGGAGAAGGTACCTTAGGAAGGTGTTAAGCCAATTTTCATCTGATTTTTTAAATAGACGTATTTTGCCTTTATTTTTGGTGGATTTGGATGTTACGGTATTCCGGCTTGCTGGAGAAACCTTGTAGTCACTAATCCCTGTATCCGTCATCATGATACCTAGTTGCTCAGCATTATTTGTTGCTAAGAGATCAATTATGTTTTCACAACCAACTACATTTCGAGTGGGCGTCTGAACTAACTGTTCAAAATAATTTTCTGAGAAAGCATCCACTACAATTTCGGACGACGTTTTCCGCCTTCCACTGAGTTTAAACATCTATTTTCACCAACAGATATCAAAACTAGATTGAAGTCATCAGCAACAGTAATTGGGTGCGGTACCTGTTTAAAATAAGTTTATTTGAACTATTCAGCAACTGTATCATCTGAGTCGGGGATCGGGATCGGTGGAAGGAACCAATTATTATTGATAATTTAGGAAAATAACTTCATTTGCTCCTGCCGGTGCTAGTGTCAAAGTGGTACTTTAGGAAGTTACTATCGGAACAATTCCAGCATATGCACAGTATACAGGGCCGCATAACGGGTCGCGGAAGAAGTACTATTGCTCCACGTTAGACTTATTTCATTAAACACACAGAATTTATAAATAGATCTATTACGGAAGCCTAGGAAGTACAACGAAGGATACGTTACGTAAAGAACCGTCTCAGGTTAGGTCAGTTTCAGGACGGATCAACAACGTTTACGGAAAACTCCCAAGACACAAACAAGAACGAAATTTCTACAGCAATCAACATGGTATTGTCTAAATGCGCTCGAGATTTTTCGATAGTTTCGACACTTCGCTTCTGGGCATAACTATCTGTACATAATTGCTAATGGTTTTTTAAAACAAAGTTGAACTACGAGTAAGTTAGCGGTAAGTTCAAAAACACGCTTGCAGCCGATGTCGAAAGGGGGAACGCGAGGGGGGCGAAAGAGCTCCGGTCGCACGGCTATCAGTGTCGGGACCGCTGGTTCGGCCTTCGGCCGATAGGTTGACTGGGAAACTGACACTGCTTCTGTAAGCCAAGACGCAGGTTGAGCGAGCCTCGGAATGCACTGACCATTGTACCTCGGAGGAGTATCTGGAGAATGAATATTTCTGCTGAATGTTTCATTTTGTTGCATACGATCGAGGTACACTGAGGTAACTTAACGGAATCCAGTTATTTTTATTGAAGTTTAATTTTGTACGTGTAAGTAGTAATCAATCGACTCTGTGACAACACATGTGATGTATGTTTCCTTTTCTTAGCATACATTTGACTCTTTACTGACATTTACAAACATTAGCTTTCTTATTGAATTCCTCGTAAATGGAGCACTGTCTCCAATGGGGTTATGAAAATCTAGTATTTTCCACCATTTAAAGTGTATGGGTACATCCATTCAGTAGTTAGCAGGCTGTAGGGAAACTACGGATAGCGCGAAGAACATATATTGCTAGTGTATCAACTCTTTTACCCATAAAAATTTAGGGTTGTAATGTTCCCCATAAGAATATTTTATCAGCCTGTTATATCTTATCGCTGCGAGTACTGTTACTATCTTGTGGACGGTACATAAAACGAATCCATGCGTTTCTCTTCTAAAGCAGCTCAATTATTCCTAAGTTCATACTATTAAGTACCTATTACTCCGAGATTAGTCAAATATGAAGGTATAGACACGTTTCCCGGACTGAATCGATCTATCGTATTAGAAACTGTAATTAACTGATGCACTTATGTACAAGAACCCTCCGCCCTCCCTCCCTTTTTACACAGGGTGTGTACGCGCACAAGGAAAAAATTCCCGGATTTTTCCCGGTTAAAAATACACCTTCTCCCAGGTGAAAATACTTATGCCGTGTTAAGTGACAGTATATTTTCTCTCAGAACTGTAAAACTTATCAATCATTTGAATGGTTATGGTTTTATACAAGGTCGCACAATATCCCAGCGCTTTAGAAAACTAAACTCGGGGGAGGGATATATATATATATCTGATGTGCTGCAACATGTACGCTGCACATTTTCGTATTACGAAAGTATAAATTCGAATTCCACTGAACAACGAACGTTACTTTCCGAAGCATTGACATCGAGTTGCGATTCGCTTTGGGGACCTCATGTCACGTGATCTCGCCAGCCGAAGACAGCGGATATTGAGAGCTTAGGACACGTGATGTAGTCAGCCAACAGGAATATCACTTGAGTAGCGAACACACAAACAGGAAAAGTTAATGGTTTAAATTAATATACATAGAGACGCTACAAAAAATCAAAGCTTTCACATATAATTTTGGTCTCTAAGGTTAATACGCTGCAAGAGAACCTAAGCTTGCTCATACGAGGGTTAACCATGGCTATCAACAAACGTACATTACGTTTTGGAATTAAAAATAAAGTATTGGAAATTTTTTTAAATTATATACAGATGAAAGCCACACTTTAATACTACTTTTCTACATAGTTGCCATTTAAATTAAGGCACTTATCGTAGCGATGGACGAGCTTGGAAATTCCTTCGTCGTAAACTGCACCTTCAACCACGTGGTTACCACTTCTTGAAGCTGTGCTTCGTCATCGAAACGCTGCATAGCCAACCACTTCTTCATTGCTGGGAATAAGTTGAAGTCGCTCAGTGCCAGGTCGGGACTGTACGGCGGATGAGGAAACAACTCCCACTTAAAAGATTCGAGAACTTCACGAGTGGCATTTGCCGTGTGGGCCCGGGCTTGGTCGTGAATTAGCAGGATCTTTGAGCCCAACTTTCCCCTGCGCTTGTTTTGTATTGTTCTTCTGAGGTTGTGCAGAGTTTGGCAATACCTTTTTGAGTAGTGCTACTTTCCAGGAAGTCCACAAAAATCACACCTTTTCTGTCCCAAAAGAGGGAACCACGTAGTTGAAGGCGCAGGCGGCCGAATTTTACGACGAAGGAATTTCTAAGCTTGTCCATCGCTACGATAAGTGCCTTAATTTAAATGGCAACTATGTAGAAAAGTAGTATTTAAGTGTGGCTTTCATCCGTATATAATAAAAATTCCAATACTTTATTTTTAATTCCAAAACTCAATGTACTTTGTGGATAGCGCTCTTATAATATTGGTCTTTTATGTGCGTATTACACTTTAAGACTTATCACACAAACGTGCCAGTAAAATTTTTAACAACAGCATAAATGTCTGATCTCTGCTCGAGATTCTTCTAAATGGCTCGTCATCAAAGAGTTGATTTTTAAATCAGAGTCAAACGCTCTGTGATTTAAGAAATTCATCGTACATTCTCGCACGTTGGAATAATGCTTTTCAAACCACCTTTCGAAGTATTTTCCCGCGACCTGTTAGAAATAGGTTCCTTTCAGCAGTTGCCAAAGAGCGCCAGATGAAAGGGGCCATCGCGCTTGTGCAGCTACGATTACGTAGGAAGCCCGTTTGTTCGCACGTGTAAAACATAAAAATATCTTACACTATGTCACAAACGAAACAAGACATCAGAGGATACTCCACGAGCAGGAATTCCGTGAACGATACTAAAATGTGCGTATTTCAAGTGCACAGTCGCATGTCCAAATTTCCAATGAAGTAGGCCTCGACCTGATATTAACCCTAGAATGCATGCTGCCGAAAACAAACTAAAGCATATGCAGGGCCACCAAGGCCCTGCCCTAATTTAAAATTTTCCTCTTTTCATACAACCATTCTTTGGAGTTAAATTTATTTCTGTCAAATTTATTGTCATATTGAAAGATTCCTAAGATACAGTAACAGGATCTCGTGGGCCTGATTAACATTTTATTAATTTAATAAAAACCTCTAAGAGTGAATTTTTATTTGTTACATCCATTTACATACAACATATACCAATAATTTTATTAATTCACTTATAAGTTGCAGTTTACATTTTATAACATTTATTTCAACCAATTTCTTCAATTAAAACTCATTCACAATATTACGTCTATAGGCAATATTTTGACAAAAAAGTTATTATTCATTGTTCCTCTTAGTTTTCAACATATGACAAACAAGAAGCACAAAGAACGCCACTATGTTCCTTACAAATGTTGGTTTTACACTTAATGCATGTCATAGCACTTTTCCTGTGTTTATTATGTGGACAATAATGGCATCTTGTTCTTTATACTGAAACAGGTAGTTGGTTCGGAAATATGACATCTTTTTGAACACCACATCTTTGCATGGCATCAACGATTTTCTTTGGAAGATTAAGGATCTGAATACGAAGTTCCATTAGTGGTCTTACAATTTCCTCTGCTAAATCTCTTAGGAACAAACGCCTTTTATACCTTCTTCCACTATGGTATGTTAGATGTTGTGCGGAAAATAAAATTTCCCTGTCCATTGCTGCGACGTCCATCATATTCATCCATAATGCAAATGGCCATCTTCTTGTTTGTCTCTTGCAAGTGTAATAACGAATTTTCTGGTCCATTTATCTAGTTCCCACCACTGTAATTTGCTTCTGAAGCATCTCTTCTGCCAGCTGCACACTAGTAAATAAGTTGTCAACAGTTACATTTTTTGATGATCGTTCAATGCTTTTAGCAAGATATTTCACCATATTCAATCCAATATTTTTCTGATTGGGTTCATGGGGCTTCCTTCGTGTGTAAACAATTCCGTCTAAAGCATATGCAGATGTAGAATCACATGACCAAAATATTTTTATGCCATACTTGGCTGGTTTAGAGGGCATATACTGGGTGAAGCTGCATCTTCCACGGAATGGGACTAGCTATTCGTCAACTGTGATCGATTCATTGCGAATCATTCTATTTCTACACTTGTCAAGCAATAGTTCCCATACACAGGTAACAGCTGCAAGTTTGTCATCTGCAGATCGAGCTTCACGGGTACGCCTGTCATCAAATCTAATAATTCTCCTTATATCTTCGAATCTATTTACTGACATGGTGGCTTTATATGTAGGATTTGCCTTTTTATTCGAGAATAATTCTCCAATAGGGACATCCCAAGTCTTCAACACCAAAAAGCAGTAAAGACCAAGAACACCCTTCATTTCAGCAAGCGAAACGTTTTTTTCCACGTTTTACCACGTAAAGCAGCTATTCTTCTGCCTTCAATATTTGTATAGTTGAAGATTTCCTCTAGTATTCCCTTGGAGATGAAATAGTCCCAGACATCCTTAGGTTTACAGGTTTTCGAACCACGGGCTGGACCGGGTGCCTTCTTTACGATATTATAGACAGGTGTACGAAAAGTTGCAGGAGGATCTAATTTCCAAATCGTTCCATTCCGACTAATGTATGTGTGGTCTTCTATAGCTTTTTGTGATGGTTTTTCATTTTCGGACTCTGATGAAGTAATATCATAGGAAGGACTGTCATCTGCCTCAATATTCACATCTGCAGGTTCATTGGCTGATTCTTCACCACTTGCATCTTCAAAAATATTGCCTTCCTCGCAAGGATCATCATCTTCAAACCACTGAGATACAACACTTTCAAAATCAGCTACATTTGCACGTACTGACTCTTGCTTTGCGTGTCGAAGCCATAGAAAAAGGCGTGTCTCTCGATCAGCAGCTTGTGCAGCACTAAACGAGTCATACTCGTAACAATATGGGCCTTGCAGCAACAAACTACAGTAACAATGAGGCTGACAAGAGCAGCACAGGATGACAATTCTATGCAATAATAAAACATTTGACAGCAAAAAGATCAATAATACACCGACATCGCTAATATGTGAAAGTAGTGTGTATTACTTTTTAGTTATACCATTACTATGACAGCTACTGCTGCTGTTGTCACTCCTGTTGCTGGAAATACCACTACGGTTATTGTTAAATTAATAACTGCTCCCAAAAAAAATGTTGAAGACGATATAGGCTAAAGAACATTTATAAATGTGTGAGGGCTTCTGAAGCCCTGCTTATGCATTCACGGTATATGGGTAAACGTATTGAATTATAGAAAAAACATAAAAAGGTATCCCGTTCAGACTTGATAGGAGGAATGTCAGTGTTAGTGAAAGAGTACTAGTAAGCAGTTTGAAATCAAACAAAAAAATTAGATTTTTTTTAAAAAAATGAAGACAAACAAGGGCCTCAGAGCCCCTGTATATGCATCCTAGGGTTAAAAACTCGTTCTCTCCTCGCCCCCCCCCCCCTCTCTCGAGCGTTTGAGATAGGACGTCGAAGCTTAAAAAAATCGAATTTTCAAAAATGTTCATTTTGTAGCGCACACCTTTCTGGAGATGTCTGATACACAAAACGTATGTTCGAGGAAACAGAAGGCACGTTATTTGGTCTTAAGTGTGCCAAAGTGCAGTGCAATGCCTCTTCACACAGCGTTCTTCTAACGTACGTCACTGTACTTCGCTCTGTGGAATTGAAACGTGCATATTTTGTAATGAAAAAAAAAAAAAAAAGCCTGGGCGGGATTATCTGTAATGGGGAGAACAATAACTCTTCAGAAAAGTTGCACTATTTATTGCCTATTAGCTAGTAACTTGCTGTTTTGCGTGACATAAAATTAGATATAGGATGCATAAAACCAGCGAAGACAAGATACGAGCAAGGCAGTACACATTTCTTCAATACTTAAGTCCTAGCATTTCTCTCTTTAATCTTGCTACAGCTTTACATGGCGTGCTTTCTTTTCTGCGAAAGGGTCTATTACCTCATCAAAGTTCGTCAAACGTTTTGCTACACGAAAGATGGTAATGTTCTCTAATACTGAGAAGCTGTTAGTACAGGTAGTACCCAAGACCGGTGTGGTTTCTCGATCTGATGACGTCTATTTTGTCACTGTCTGCTAGATAAAACAAAATAGGCCTTTCTAATATTGCAGCAATTGTAACACCAAATAAACGAGACTTTTGGCTCAAATGGTCATTTTTATAACGCGACAGAATATAATTCACGAAAAAGCAATTCAAATGCCTATTAGGCCTACTACAAGCAAAAAGCTTTACGTTAGGAAATAATTTCACGTATCATTCGTACGCTCCAGTTTCTCAAGCATGAGATCGAAAAGTAACGGAACGGAATTTTTGTATAAATTTGGAATCGTCATTTTCTTCCATAATTTGTGTGATGTTCCCGGTTTCTTCTCCTTCCTCGTTCTAACAAACAATCTTGTCATCAGTAATCTTAACGATTTTTGCCATTGTCAAAATTTATTCGCCGGTTAACTTCATTAACCCTGCCAGAATCACCGGTTTGGTTATCCCGCAATTATTCTCCGGTTAGCTGCTGTTACATGTTCGAGCAACGCGTTTTCCGCGCTACTTCCAGAACAGAAGTTTAAGCGGCTGTTAGCCGAGGACTGTAAAAACTGGCCCTTACTAGTGTAGCGAACTTGCCAAAAATTCTGTCAAAATTTCGTTTTCTTCGACACACGGAGAAGTCAATACGTATCGTTTTTTCCTGTTAGTCCTTTATTTCCACTCTGGTAGTATTACTATGGATTTAGCAAGTATTTATAACAACGCCGATCATTCGCAAAACCCAATCAACCACATAATCAGACAACGATTGGCATCCATCCGTTCGCTTTACTACGGTCAGCTCGTATAGCCCCGTCCCCTTTTGTCTGCAGGGATGTTTATTTCTAGATGCGACGAGGATTCCCCTTACAAAGTCATATGTACACGAAGCACCATTCTAAAATCAACTTATGATTCATTCAGAAAAAACTTAGAAAATGTTAAAAATGTTCAGAAACCAACAATGATGCTTTTCAAAATCATACGAATAATCCATAGACTAACGTGCTGTAATATCCACGACAATATGTTCCAGCCACGTGATGTTAAAATGAACCAAGTATACCAACTTCCACCAATATTACCGATACTGTATCGTGTAAAAATGACGATAATTATTTCATAATTTCTGTAATAATTTAATTCCTGTGTGAATTAAAACTATTATCAGAGAACTACATACACAGACAACGAAAATTATAATCTTTGTTATCTGTGATAATTGTGGTTCAGTTGTTCTTCCTGTGCTAACCAATGAACTGTTCGGACGTATGACGTGCGAGGTCTGTAAAGAGGATATATATATATATATATATATATATATATATATATATATATATATATATATATATATATATATATTATTTGAAAAAATAGAGTCGCTATTGTATAGACGTGGATTTGTATTTATTTCAATTGTAATCCAATCTAATCAATGTATGTAAGTGTTGATTTTCAGCTCCGCAATTAGGAGCGCAGCCGTTAGCGCTAGTAACTTATAACGGAGTTTACTAGTTGGTGGTATAAAAAATACGACGGTATTTATCATTGAAAATGATTTTAAATACTAAAGAAGAGATAAAAGGCTTAAAGTGTTTTATCTAAATATATTATTTTGATACAAAATAAACCGACAACAGTAGACAAATTGACTATCGTCTATCTGCCGCCATCTTAGCAAAAATATCTCCGCGGCAGTTTTGAATCGAGAATTTTAACAAACAAATGTTGGGTTGGATATAAATGAATGGAAATAAATGTGCACCGGTGGTCCCGAATCTACTTTAAAGGACAGAATTCAACCCAGATGGAATCTTTAAAAATAGTGCTCACAGCACGTTTCGTAATATCTATGTCTTATTTGCTGATGCATGAAGCCTAATTATTTTGGACGATTTACATGAAATATTTTAATAGGAGACATACGTCAGTGTTGTGCGCGGGTAGCATTTTGTGACTAGGTGTTCCTTTTGCTAGAGAAAGGTGCTTCCATCTTAAGTAACAGTTGTGTAAAACCTGATAAACGATATGCAATTTAGTGCCGCACGACTTTACAGACAACATTTCTACACAAGTGGAGATTTCTTTAGCAGAGCGACAAATACTAGCCGGGATAGTCATTTTTGAGATCAACCGAATTGTTAAGTGATATAAATAATATACTTTATATATATAAGTATATTATATATATTTATAAGTAATTAAAGTCACGAAATACTATAAACCGGTTCCGCCAAAGTGTGCTCGATGCTTGCAACCAGGGTCAGATCCCTCGGTTTGCCTACCCCCCCCCCCCCCCAAATCTCTGAAGAACTGATTTTCATTCATCCAAACTGATTCAGACACACCATTGAAAGTGTCTCGATCACAGTTCAAGCTGTATTAAATGAGAAGGGTGGACACACCCCATATTAATGTCCACAAATGGGTACCCGGATACTTGAGATCAGTGTATCCTAGAATAAGCTGATGAAACTGCGACAATTTATTTCTTTGTGGGTGGATATATAAATATTCTGCTATTAGATTCGTACAAGAAATAAGGACCTCTACGGCTTACTTGTTAACTGAAACGACCAGATGGTGGTATTGCACGCTTATCACTGTCAGCTACGTGACTGTTCAAAAAATGGTTCAAATGGCTCTGAGCACTATGGGACTTAACATCTGTGGTCATCAGTCCCCTAGAACTACTTAAACCTAACCAATCTAAGGACATGACACACATCCATGCCCGAGGCAGGATTCGAAACTGCGACCGTAGCAGTCGCGCGGTTCCGGACTGAGCGCCTTAACCGCGAGACCACCGCGGCCGGCTACGTGACTGTTCACAGACAGTGATCTAATATCCAAAGCACAAACTCACTGAGTACTTCCCGTTTCAGGATGTGACCAGATTTCTTCGTAGACGGCGAAAAATGCAGGCTGGAATTTAGTTTCCATACGATATGGAGGTTAAGAGGATGGGACACTTCAACCGCACAAGTGTGAAGGAGGGAAATAGAACGCGGTCTTCTCTTGGAAAAATGTAATTCTCACCTTACCAACGAAAAACACAAAAACCTACATCAGTATGGGCACATATTGAACTTACATCAGCTCTCTTGGAATACGAGAGTAGCCTCTACAGAAATGCGCTACGTCAGTCGGTACGGAAATTACCTTTGTAACAGTAACGGAGTCAGGCAGTGTGCATTCAAGTTTTTGAACACACATTATGTATTTTTGCGTGCATCTTGTTCACGAGCCTCCGTGCAATGTGCATACAAATTAAGAAGTAGCACACGTTTGAACTTGTGGTGTAACAGACGACATGTGGTCTGTTGCATGCGCCATCTATAGCCCCTGGCCCAGAACAAATTCTAATTAAATGATGAAATTGAGTTGCGGGTTAGGATTTGTTAGTTATGTGCATAAATACTGAAGTACTTGGTTTTTATATGTGCAGATAATTCAAACACCGAGCCAGCCACCGACGCGGACTTTCGTTGACGCGGCAAGTAGCGGGCCGCCATGGAGCAAACAGTGAGGCTAATGACGTTGCTCCATGGCGGTCCAGAGTAGCGGCGGCGGGATTCTCCGAGGCGAATGTTGGACTTCGGAGAAAGAAAAAAAATGTATAATGAGGAACTGTGTGTAACGGCGTGACATTTAACGGTCGGTAACGCAGTAGGCGGTACCTCAAGAGCCGACTGTACATAGATATCAGAAAGAAGTCGCTGTAACTATTGTACAAAAGGAGTTCTGAATAAGAGTTATAACGAGAAGCAGTCAGTCATTTACAGGTGAACGATCGCCACAGGCGATATTTTCTTTATCAGCTGTGCCGTCTCCTCTTTCGCTCGACGAATTTAGTCAACATTAAGACAGGGCCGAACTACGGGGGCCGAAACTCATCAGTGGGGCGGGGACAGCGCAAACTGATCCACCAATTTTGTAACTGTTGAAAGTAATGACCAGACGTCTTAACGCCTTCACCGCCTTTAGATTAATTTACAAAAGCGATGAACCTCCGAAAACAATTTCCTGGTGTCACAGTATCACCAATTTATCCACTTAAGCGAAACAAAAGAAATTTTTTGTTGGTGTATCTCTGAGGCCGAGAAATCGACCTGTTGGCCGCATGGCGTGTGACAGCAGCAGCTCGGCCTGAGCTTGCGCCGCACATGTGCACCTGCTGCGGGCGTGGCGCGCTCTGGCGACCCTGGCCGCCGCGCCGCGCGCATTGGCGAGCTGCAGCCGCAGGCAGCCGAGCGCCCGTGGGCGACAAGGTCGTCCGCCCCGTGTGATGTGCCGCCGCCAGCAGCGGATGCTCGATCAATGAGCTTCCTTTCTTCCCGCCACACGATTTACGTCACCCTTCACGAGAGGCTCCGGAATAGAGGGCCCAGAGTGCTGTCAGTGGAGGGACCACGCTCGACTTTTGAGAGCAATCGGGTAGGTGCAGGTCCATTATCATACCTCCCATTAACTTAGCGGCAATCCTACAGAGAAACGAGTGGATATGCCAGCCATTCTTGAGAAAAAGTTAGTCTTTAATTCTATCACGAAAATGGTAGATTTCATAAAGATACCTCGTAGGAAATTCACGAAGAAACGTAACAATGTCGCGGCCTCCTGCCGACGTAAGCGGAAACGGCAGCCGATTGTTTTGATTAACGTTCAGCATTTAGCCACTGATACCCACTGTGATTCGGATGGGCTGATTTAATAGCTGTGGCTTTATTCTACTTATCTAGTCCAACAAATGAACTAAGCAAGAGGACAGTTTTTTAAAGGTTTTATAATAATTTGCACATATTTCAGGATGTAAACAGGCTTTCAAAAACCGATACAATATTCTACTATGTTGTGTGTCTGTGGTTGAAATCAAATGGTTAAACATAGATTTATAAGGTTCCGTAACTCAAACGGTAAAAACTGAACCCTTACAGGATCACAATGTTTTCCGTCTGTCCCACTTAAGACCCCTTTTTCTCGCGAACGGTCCCTTGGCAGCGTAAAAAATGAAGATTCGAAGTCAATGGAACCAAATATTGCCCATATATGTAGTATTTTGAAATCCGCAAACACTTATCAAAACCTATAGATGTTGGGCCTGTTGCTCTAGCGGAAACGCGCGTGCTTGGGAACCTAGAGATGCCGGGGTCGAATTCGGCCGGACCACGGATTTTTCATTCTTCGTTTTAATCTAGCATCCACGTCTGCAAGACGTGAGGAGTCGCCAGAAATAACACGTGGTTCTGATTCCACGTTAAACTCTATGTCCCCTTTCCCCGTAGGATAACTTTGTTAGCTTACGCCGGCCACGGTGGCCGAGCGGTTCTAGGCGCTTCAGTCCGGAACCTCGCGATTGCTACGCTCGCAGGTTCGAATCCAGCCTCGGGCATCGATGTGTGTGATGTCCTTAGGTTGGTTAGGTTTAAGTAGTTCTAAATTCTAGGGGACTGATGACATCAGATGTTAAGTTCCATAGTGCTCAAAGCCATTTGAACCATTTGTTAGCATACGGACACACAAGTTTCCGAAATAGCGTCCAATAGAAAGACGTGCATTATTATTATTATTATTATTATTATTATTATTATTATTATTATTATTATTATTATTATTATTATTAAGTTTGTTGGGAATCCTCAGAGCGCGAGTGCTATTCGCACTTGCTCGGTCATTTTACTTAGTACGTACTTACGTATTTTGCTACTATATGACCAAGGTGGTTGAGTACTTTCATGTTAATTTGAATAAATGAATTTTCAGCATTTAGAGAAGAATCTGACGTTCGGTTCCATCTCACATCTCATGGACATCATAGTCGATATCATTTTAAAATGCCCTATTAAATTGGAGAATACATCGCAAAACACACACACACACACACACACACACACACACACACACACACACACACAAGGTGCCGTTGCATTCAGAAAAACTCGCTGTGTGGTACGGGTTACGGCGCGGTGGCGTCATCGGACCTCTACTCTTTCGAGATGAAACAAGTTACCGTTAATGACATTTCTTGACATTATTAATGATATTTTTTAAACATCGATAAATCGCATTCCCCGCATTTTTAAAAATATTAACAGTCCTAGCGCAGGTACCAGTAGTTTTTGCATAAATGAATCATTCTTCGCCCAGAGAAACCTACAAAAATGTTTTCGCAATCTTGGTGCACGTGGTTTATCAAGTGTAAATTAACTCTTGCCATTCGTCCCTTAATGACTTGTTAACAACTGAAATGAATTTAGCATTAATTCAATGAATGCTACACTCAAAATCTATTTGTTCTTTAACGTACCCATTTTTTGTAAATTCTATTTTCAGTATTTCGAAGACTTCATTTTCGCGTGTAATCTTTCTTCCCCGCGGTAACCTCGTGCCTTTTGCTGTGATGCAGTACTGAACTATATGCATATCTCACATCTCAAATCTCTATTTAGTTAATTTTTATTAATATGGAGTCTGCTTTATGTTCTTACAACGATCACACTACAGCTTTAACTAAAATCGAATGGCAGAACACGGGATTCTTTGACTCTTCACGCGTAATAGCCACGTCAATCTTTCTTCGGCTGTGAGAAATAAGAAGAGGACCTTTGCTGAAACTCACGAGTATCCTTTATTCAGCGTACGAACAAACAAAACTATGACATCATTACATAAGACACTTAATCGTACCTGGAACCGAGCTCCAGGCACCCTAGTTTTTACCTATTTGCTCTTCGGCTGTTGTGTATTAACATAGTCTGCATAATAACATGGCTACATAAGATAGTCGTGCTACCTTGTTCAGAAAATAGCTAGCTGCAGCAGCTGTGATGCACACCACGTCTCTGGAGCTACCGTGAGAATTTATTACAAGTTCAGCCTCCAGCTTAAGTGGTTACTACGAAATAGAAGACAAAGTCAAATCTCAAAGCTAACGGCAGCGGCAAAGCACTCTGTGTCGCCCAAAAAGTCCGAAATGGAGCTTTAAGTAGTGAGGAGAATTAGGAAACTCACGAGCACTTTCTCGTGTAGGTGTCCCAAACTACGTAGAGGAGTCATTCGCAAACTCGTCGGGACTAAGATTCCCTACTAATGAAAGAAATATAAATTACTTACTTTAAAGCTCTTATTTCTATGGAAAAACTTAACGAAATTAATTTATTTCTGAAATTAAAACTATCTTCAGAAGATAGTCTAACCACAACCGGTCATCAAGAATAAATAAAAAAATGACATGGTCAATTTCAGGTTTAGTCTTTGATACTCAGCTGCGGAATTCCATAGATGCTATTTTTTAAATTATTAGAACGTGTCACCAAATTTTGCTCTCTAAGTTCTCTCCACGTTTACTAATATCGAATCGGCTGCTTTTAAGTTTTTCCATGTATGGATCAAAGAGACTTCCTTCAAGACAAGCGCAGAAATAACTTCTGCCTCTAATTACTCCTTAACAGTTTAACTTTTGACGGCTTGTGTCTGTAGTAGTAAAATGGACTTCCAGCAGTGCAGTGGGTCCCATAACAGTCCACAAGGAGTCTGTACTGACCATCTACCTGTTGTTCAAATGTCGCGCTATGTATGAGTATAGTCGTGTGTGTGTTTTTTTTTTTAGGGCGCAAAAAACAACTGAGGTCATACAAGCCCAAGTCGAAACTACAGAACGCAAACAGAGACAAGGGAAACTACTGTATGTCAATCGCAAAGAAAAGATTAGGAGACATCTAAACAAGGCACGTGGAGAAAGGGCTAAAAAAGACACCATACAAAATTGGAGATCCGAAACTAAAAATTAAATGGCCTTCACACATTGCTTCGGCGGATAGAAAGTAAAACGCGGGCTACGGTATGCGCGTCATTTACTAAAACAGCTGGTAAATCAGATGCAAACCCAAGATGCAACGTGAACTGGAGGGAAGAAAAAGGGGAGCATTCCACCTGATAGGGGCAGACAGTCAAAATCTGGGCGCAACGCGTACAGAATGGTGGGGGCAGCGCCATTGAGCAAATGACGATGGCTAAAAAGGCAGTGCCCGATACGCAGCCGAGTTAAAATAATCTCCTCCCGGCGGGAGGGCCGAGAGTAGGTCGTCCAAGGCGCCAGGAGAGACTTAATATTCCGAAGCTTATTCCCGTTAAGGGATTACCATAGGTGGTGTCAAAGGGACACCACCACCTGACAGATGGCAACGCAAAGATCATCGGAGGGAACAGAGGTACTCGTGGGCTGAGGTAAGAGGACTGCAGCCTTAGCAGCAGCCTTGTTTCCTGCAGACCGACATGATCAGGGACCCACAGAAACATGACATCGGCTCCACCAAGAGTGAGCAAGTGACAGTTTTCCTGGACCCGCTGCACTAAGGGATGAGCAGTGTACAGCGCACAGAGATTTCAGAGGGCGCTGAGTGAGTCTGAGCAGAGGACACAATCGAAAAGGCTCCGTCGGCGGATGTAATCCGTGGTCTGATGCAGGGTGAAGAGCTATAAATATTGAGATGTGTGTCGGAAGCCGATATCGATAGGCACGGTTGCCAATGGCGAATGCACACCCGACCCCATGGTCAGTCCGTGAGCCACCACTGTATACGAAGGTACTATCGCTAAGTTCAATGCAAAGGTCGTGAAACTGGAGGCGATAGACCGAGGCTGGAGTACTGTCCTTAGGAAGCGAATGAAGGCCAAGGTTAACATGGGCCGCTTCACGGAGCCAAGGTGGTGAAGGGTTCACATCCACGGGCAAAGTTGCAGGTAGCGTGAAGTAAAGCCGCCGTAGCAAGTGGCGAAAGCGGACGCCAGGAGGTAACAGTGAAGAGGGACTAGCCACATACTGACGATCAAAGGAATCATCAAAGAAAGAGGCATGGCAGACAAACGGCATGCATACGTGCTGAAGAGGAAGTCACGGCGGTAGGACAGTAGTAGTTCAGCAGCTTCAGCATACAGACTCTCAACCGGGTAGGTATAAAAGGAACCCGTGGCCAAACGAATGTCTCGATGATGGATAGTGTACAGACGGCGTAAACGTATGGGCGTGCAGATGCATAAACAAAGCACCCATAGTCGAGTTTTGAACGGACAAGGGACCGGTACAAACTGAGGAAGGTTGTTCGATCAGCACCCCCAACAAGTACCATTGAGGGCACGTAGGGCATTGAGGGACTGTGTACAGCGGGCTGCCAGGTAAGAGACATGGGAGGACCAAGGGTCTCCTATCGAGCACGAGACCCAGGAATTTCGTAGTATCGACGAAAAGAAGGGTAACAGGCCCAAGATGCAGAGGTGGTGGGAGAAACCAATTGCGCCGCCAGAAATTCATACAGACTGTACGTCGTGTGTGCGACGGTTCAAATCATCAAGCAGCGAAGGCTAGGAAGAGAGATCTATCTAAACGTTTTCAATCGAGGAATCTGAGCGAATAGGTACGTATCTTAACTATTACTCAGAATTTTAAATAGCCCCAAGAACCGACTTTGTGTTAGTTATGCGTATCTGAATGCACAGCTAACGAAATACTTCATTTTTGATCAATGAAACAAATGACTGTTGTTTAACACATACTTCCTACATGTGGTGTAACAGTAAGATACAACTATCTTTCCTGTTATTGTATCCGATATCTGACTGCCTCGTAAATTGTTTATAGTGGTGTACAGCATTAAGATATTTCAATATGCTGACAATTCTTAATCGCACTTAAAGCTAACGCATGCACTATGAGCGTGAGCAGAAGCTATGAACAGATTTCTGATACTCGTTCGAGGGAAACGCAGTATTTAACACGCTGTCTCACTCGAGATGCCCGTGGCTCTCATCTCCAGTCTGGAAGCCCAACAGATTCCGATGGTGCGTCTAAACCACACAGGGAGAGTTTCAGCACGGCACTTTTAACAAGCCACGTCCTATTCCTCCCAAAATCTCTCCAATGAACTGGACTGTCTAGCGGACCATTACATCATCGTTTCCAGTTCGGGAATTACTGTATCACATTTGGGGGTGCCTAGGTGACAGCTCCTGGAAATTGACGGCGCAGTCGCAGGGGACGCCAGTTTAAACCCCCGCGAGTGTACCGGTCTGCCCACGTTATGCAACGCGGCGGGCCGGCCGCGCCATATAAGGCGGCGCCAGGTAGAAGAAGTGCGGGGCTGAGTCAACGGCAGCGAGGCGGCCCGGAGAGCGGAGCGGAGCCGCGCTGCCCACGGCCGCCGGGAAAGGCTGCTCCCACCGGCCGGCCTGCCTTGCCAAACATGTAGCAGCGTCCATAGCGCCGTAAAAGCCGCACGGCCTCCTCTGCTGCTGTTGCTGCTGGAGGACGCCGCTGCCACCGCTGTCGCAGCGCACGCTGCCCTCACACACTTCAATGGAATTATGCGTACTTTTCCGTTCTGTTTTCAGTTACCTGTCATTACTCGTTGCGCTCTATATTTTTGTGATCGTACAGTTTTAACCAAAAAACTACGGCCAAACTATGTACAGAAGAAAATAGTCACACTGGACAAAAAACTGGTCACACCTAAGAGGACATCATGCTAATGACCTGTAGCACTACCGCTGGCACTGACAATGGCCTCAATTGAGCGAGGAAGACTCCACGAATTTTTTCAGCCATGCCACATTCAGTGGAAGTCACTGACCGATGATTAGGTCTCGCAGAGCTACCAAACTGCGGCAATGGTAACAGTGACATTTTACCCACAGCCAGACTTTTCTATGAGATGATCAAATACATCGGAACAGCAGAGTTTTTTTTTTTTTAATATTATACACTGAGGAGACAAAAGTCATGGGACACAACCTAATATCGTGCCGGACCACCACCTGAATGGTGTAACGCAGTAACCCGACGTGGCATGGGCTCAGCAATTTGGCGAAAGTCCCATGCAGAAGTATTGAACCATGCAGCTTCTATAGACGTCCATAATTCCGGAAGTGTTGCCGGTGCAGGATTTTATACACGAACTGACTTCTCGATTACATCCCATAAATGTTCGATGGGATTCATGTCTATCTGGGTGGCCAAATAATTCGCTCGAACTACCCAGTATGTTCGCCAAACCAGTCGCTAACCATTGTGGCCCGGTGACATGGTGCATTGCCACCCATAAAAATTCCATCTTAGTTTGGGACCGAAGTCCATGTAGTCGAACATAACCATTTCCATTCAATGATACGTTCAGTTGGACCGCAGCACCCTGTTCATTCTACGTAAACATAGCCCACACCATTATGCAGCTACGACCAGGTTGCACCAGTGCCTTGGCAACTTGGGTCCGTGGCTTCTTGGTGTCTACGCGACACTAGTCCTACCGTCAGCTCTTACCAACTGAAATCGGGACTCATCTGACACGGCCACTGTTTTCCGGTCGCCAAGGGTCCAACCGATACTGTCACGAGGGCAGGAGAGGTGATGTAGGTGATGTGCTGTTAGCAATAGCACCCCGCATCGGTCGTCTGCTGCAACACATTAACGCCAAATTTCGCCACCCTGTCCTAATGGATACTTTCTTCGTACGTCCCAATTGATTTCTGCGGTTATTTCACGCAGTGTTGCTTGTCCGACTATTCTACGCGAACGCCGCCGCTCTCGTTCGTTAAATGAAGGCCATCGGCTACTGCGTAGACCGTGGTGAGACGCAATGCTTGAAATTCGGTATTCTCGGCGTACTGTTAACATTTTGGATTTCTGAATATTAAAATTGCTAACGATTTCCGAAATGGAATGTTCCAAGCGTCTAGCTCCCACCACCATTCCGCGTTCGAAGTGTGCAGATTCCCGTCGTGCGCCATCACCACATCGAAACCTTTTTACATGAATCACCTGATAACTACTGACAGCTACGCCTATGTACTGCCCTGTAGTATCTTGTGTACACGATACGACAGTCATCTGTATATGTGCATATCGCTATCCGATGACTTTCGTCAATTAAATGTATTTTGTGTAGTTTCAGCCACGCCGTGCTACACCAGACCTAATTCTTTCACATTAATAAACAGAACATTCGTCTGACTGCTTCACAAAATGTAAAACATAACTGAAAGAAGTAAGTAGTTAACGAAGTACATTCGTTTGACTGCGCCATTACAACAAAAGGTACTAAATTTTAGTATGAAATCGAAGTATATATTTCTATATTATATATTAAAACTTTCTTTAAAAGAACTTGAAATATTGATGTTCCTTTTACATATACGCATGAAATGACAAATTCACTTGGCAAACGTGTTTATTTACGGACCTAAGAACTACTGTAAGAGCAAAACTGCCGTTAATCTTTAAAATATTGTATAGTGCACGTGTACATTTTGGTATATATGCAATGTCCTCGCCAATGAGGCAGGAGTCACAGATTAGAAAATGAATTAATTCCAATAGATGTGTCTTCATATTAATATACACGTGTCCTGCACTTACTCTGCCTAGACGTTCGTAACACCAAGAATGTATATGAGCAGCCCTATGAACACGAAAATTATTTTAAATAGATGGGAGTCTCCACAGGTTAAACATCACGAGGATGCTCTTTCTTTGACAACATTGGGTCGCCGACTGTGTTTAAATAGACAACTTAGTTGATGGTTACGGTAATCCGAATGAGTGGGTTCAAGTCACTGAATCAGAAACGTCCCTAAAGCATTACAGAACCACCTACGGTATGAATAGATCCTCGACACACTACGGGCTATAGCTTTCACTGTGCAGGCGGTGCACTTTTGTGCCTTGCATAATTTGGAAACAGCTGAAATCGCGACGCGGAGGAAAGCATTACGCGACTCCAATGACCCACTGTCCAGTTTGTGTCGTTTGACCCACTGAAGACGTGCGGCTCTATATGCCGCTGTCAGCATTAGGACGTTCGCTTGGTACCGTACTTCTAATGTCCACCGCATTCAGTTCCGTACGCAGAGGTCGCTCGGTAACTGGTTGAGTGGACCTGCGTTCACTGACACCAGTGACTCCTGTCAGGGTTAAAAAACAATTGCCTTACACGCTCCTAGTTTTTGTCAATAAGTATTATTCTACGGCCACTCTTCCTACATCGTGTACTTGGCTGCGAGTTGTAGCCTATTCCTTGTAGACACACTGGACTGTTCGGTTAGAAGCAACAAATCTGACAACTTCATTCAGTGTGGTCATAGGCAAATCCAGAAACGACAGCTCTCTTCTACCATTATGTCACGTCTCCACGTCAAGCGGTCTTACTAAGCTGATTTCAAACAACCGAATTGCACACACCTCCCTCTTCAGTGCTACGCCTTAGCGAGCGGTGGTGAGACATTACCGTCTACAGCGATTCAAAGCGACCAGCGTTCTCTTTTACATTATTTTGCCTGGTGATAAGTTGCACAGACATGTTATAACCAATTTTGTACAAAACCATTAACCGAGAGGAAAAACAGGAACAGGACGTACCAACACATCGCACGAAACACCTTCTTACAAGCAGTTTTCCAAATAACCTCTGTTAGCACAGTCAGGTATCAACTCTTATTGTTTCGAATGTAAATATTTATCCTGTAATATACACCAAATCTTATAACTACTAAAAAAGGACCCGCAAATTGAAGTCTGGTTGGTTTAACTTCTAAGAAAGTGGAGGCCGTAGAATTTGCCGACCTCTTCCAATTCATCCTTAACGCAATCTTGTGTAGACGCTGACAGTAAACAGTTATGTGATAAAGACAGTGGTAATCACTTAAAACATTTGGTGCTGCGTGTGAGGCGATGGAGCGATTCGTTTGACAATATTACCTTGGATGAAACGACAAAACCCTGGCGGTGACTAAGAATTACAACTTAGCCTACCGACGCCAAAAAAGGATTCTGAACATTATATTTCACTCATTGTTGCTATAAGGAATGCTTGTACGTTCCGAAAGCTTGCTCGTTTCTTTCTCATACAACTTATTTTATTAAAGGTCAAACGATATGATGATGCATACTACTAATGAGTCCTCGCCCCCCCCCCTCTCCCCCGTCAGCTCAATTTTTAAACCCAGTAAAACTTTTCTCGTGAGGTTCCATTTTTTGGAATAAAAATTTGGATTTTTCTTTTGTGGATTTTATGGTGGCCGTATTGGCTATTCTTGGCAAAACCGACAAGTTAAATGATTTGGGAACATTATTTTCTTTTCCCACTTACACTTCTTTCTTAGACCGAAAAGTGTAAAAGAAACTCACTGCATTTGGACAGTAATGAAACTTTACTTTATAACAGCTATGTGTACCATCTGCGCGCCTCGCTGAATCGTATCTACACGCTAAGGTCTTAACTGGCGAAATAATAGACGCAGCAGGCAGACTTATTTGGAGCATCATGGGCACCCCAGTCTTTTACCTGTTTCATTATACGAAACGCTAAGGAACTAACCACTTCTCCACACTTTTTTTTTCGTTTGTCTTTGTTTGAAATCAAATCGACAATGCTCTCGTTACACACGTCACAGAAAATTTGCGTAACGGAAGGAGGCAGAGTTGCTATTGTCCCTATAGAATACGCGAAAGTTAATTCGCCAAGTGGTACTAGTGAATTTGACTACCCGCGAGTTACAGGATCACCGGCTCTATCCGTTGTTTAATACCCATGCAGCAGCACGTACGGCCAAAACTGAGGAGTCAAGTTAGGAAGATTAATGACTAAGTCGTTTACACGACGTTAGAGACTACACACAAGTTTGTATTGGGCAAGGATGGAGGAAGATATCGGCATCTCGTTTTCTCAGGTACCACACGGAAATTCGTTTTAATACAGTAAGGGAAACCACGCAAAATGGAAGTGTGGACGGGCGGACGAGGATCTGAAACCCGCTCTTCCGGCTGTGTGTCCAGTGTCAACTAACGGTGCCACCTCGATCATTACGCTGCTCTGAACTAGTGCAACAATCTTGATGACACTTTCCTGGCTGTCGCGCTGTCAAACACTAAAGTTGTTATTTTCATAGGAAATATTCAACGTTTACATTGCTACTCGACTTACTATGAATTAGCAAGTCGTTATGAATATTACGTCGAGACATTTAAACGCATTTCAACTTATGAGAAAGCTGCTGCCATAAAATGTTAATGTTATTAATTATTACAGACCTCCATAACGGAGAGAGACGTATTTAACTTGCCCGGCAACTAGTAATGACAAATTCTCCCCTTCTTACAAAATGTAACTGAAGGATAATTAGTCATGCAGTATTTTGAATACTGAGATAACTACATTGGTGTATTTGACAAGAAAACTAAGCACGTACACTTTCAATCTTGTTATCACACGATTAACAAAGTTAATACGCTCTTGGAAAAAGTGTGGAATGATGCGGAGGGAAACCAAATGTTCTCGCTTTAGCAACCTGAGTGCCGAAACGCGAGGCGGAGTGGAATACACACAATAGGTCAGGCAGGCGACGGAGGTGACCAATTCAGGAAACGCCGCGGGCATGTGACAGTGGCGTCTATAAATAAGCAGCGAGAGCGCTGCCCGAGTTGGCTCTGTCTCTTGCAGCCGCGGTGGAAACCTAGCTCCCTTTAAGTGATACGGGTGCGACGACCGAACGTGAGAGACTGCAGCAAAAACTGGAAAGTTCTTCAGAATTACGAAAAATATTGCCCAATGCGCAACCATTAACGTTCTTTCTTTGCACGTGGTGCGAAATATCTGTTGAATAAGGTGTTCCGTGTGATCAGATTTTTAGCTGGACTATATATCAAACCCTATCCATCACGTATCGTCGTGAGTTTTTAATCACAGACTGACTGATTTAACAGTGACAGAAGAATTTTCTAAAGAAATAAAGGCACACTATAGCAGTAAGTTTGCTTTCTCTGTTTAAGAGTACGTGGTCGATAGCCAAATTACGGCCAGATGCAAAAGTGGCACGTTTAACCTCAATGAAAGCCGCCGTCGCCGCTCTTTCAAAATTAGCTCTTGTAATTGAATGTAAACTTGCACTGATAAATTATATGGTCACAGTTTAAATTTGATAGCTCGTGTGTAGAACAATCCTACGTCTAAGAAGAATTATATATGCTTTTGTTATTTTTTTCCACAGTCTTGTTTGCTACTTAAGTCTTACTTTGCTGAAAGATTCCTTAGGGAAATACCAGTTGGCTATTTGCAATGCCAGTGCATTTCACTGCATGCATTAAATACTTGTTCGCTATAAATAAAACAGTTTACTGCCTCAGTAATTTGTTTATTTTCCTGCTAGGCGTTCCGATTCACACTATCTTCATCTGAAGGTTTGTTACATTCCTGGTGTTCACGCGGAGCATGGTTACCTTTCCACAGCAGCAGAACAAGCGCAGAGCACGTTATACTTCTACTTCTCTTCAAAAGAGAAAACATAACCTGCTCTGCACCTAGTCTGCTGCAGTGAAACTGTGGCTGTCCTCTGAACCAACAGCAGGAATGTAACGAATCTGCCTTATGGCGATAGTGTGGACCACTGAAACACGTAGTAGTAATACAGATTACTTACGCAGTGAACTTTTATTTATATTTATCAACAGTCGCAGCCCTCGCGATGCCATCCTTAACGGATGAAAAATTTCTATTTGTTTGCTGCTTCTAGCTCTTAAAGTCGCTCGTATTTACGTTGCGGTCGTTGGTAAATGCTTCAGTCCTGCTTTCGTACAGGCACACAGTTCTCAAACATGCTTGTTAGTTCTTCAATATAATAGGATTTCAACGAAGGTTCGTATGTCATTCTTTATGGGATTATTCTCGAATCCTTGTACGTTATAGCGCCACTTCAATTTTTTTCTGTTTACAAACGCTACTTCCCGATGTTGGTGGTCTTAAGTTTGTTCCCACATCAAGTTTTGCAGACAACAGAAATGTAAAGGAAAGAGGGCGCAACAGTAGACGGCCTGAATAGAAAACAGTGGTTGGCGAAGGTGTAATTATTATCTGAACTATTGTATCATGGCAGCATGACTAATTTCAGAAGTAATTATTCGCATAATCGAGATCCATTAGCACCATCATAGTGATTTCTTTTTTCTACCCAAGATTCCACCCCCTGTACCGCCACACTAACTTGATACACAACTGTTTCTTATTTAACAAACTGTAACAGGCTACAAAAAATTACTTGCAAGAGCTCTAATCAATGTTCATCGAAATCGCAGTACCTTTGTCGTCACTATTTTGTAGAAGCTTCATTAATTATATTCGAATGGAATTAGATATTGAAATATGCAATAATAAGCATAAATAAGCTTATAAAAAGAGTACGTTCATTTGGAAGAAACATTGTGACTATAGCTCAAGAATCTGGAGAGCGCTTACCTTAAAAATGAGACTGAATAAAAGACTAAGTTAGTTATGAAGAAGGATGAGACCACTCTGATTTTTCCTGATAAATGCCAAAGGTCAGGCTTTAAGGGCGATAATGAACGCTGCTGACACGTCTACTTCTTAGATTTCATACTGAAATCACAGAACTAATAATACTACCAAGTTATCCGACATATACTAAGAATGAATGATTGAAGACCAAAGTGGTGTATCAAATCCGTGCGATACCAAATATGAATGAAAACAAGTCAGGGAGACAACATAGTACAAGTGTCCAGAAGTTGAGTATGTAAGGTGTTTGGTTTAGGATTCTCAACAGTATTGTCGTCAGTCCCCTTACTAGATATCAGCAAACACACGTCGTGATCTGAATTATGTTTGTTCTTACAAGCGAAAAAGCTACGATCAGATTGGCGTACAAACACTGACAAAAGATATAGATTTGGAGATGCCTGGGTCTTGTGTTATGTACTTTAACATCTAATTCACTTTGAGCACCGTAAATAATGAAATAATGTGCGCTAACAACAATAGTAATTATGTAAGCAATGATTTGTCTCACCAGAAAGAGACTCCAGCAGGTAATAATGTATGAAGATATGCAGTAGGAACAGATTACACAAGAAATGAAGTACATTTTCTAGACAGCTTCAATGTCACTCCCAATGCATGAGTCATAGATAAAGAAAGTAATCTGTTTAAGTTTATATTCATTACGTGCTGGCACGTACGTCCTCATTACGCCGGCGCACTCGGTATTTGAGCGGTAAGCTGTATTAGCAACGAGATGACGGCCAGTGCCAAGGCGTTTGGCCTTGTGCCACGCCTTGAGAAGTTCGGCGTCCGCTAGGAAACAAACATGGGGCGCATTGCGAGAGGCGGACCCCAATACTCTGCCAATGGACTGGATTTGCGGACAAAAATGATGTTTGTCCTGAATTTATTTGCGAATTTAGATCAGGTAACGGTCATGGGGTGTTGTGGGTGGTGTTGTTGTTGTTGTCGTCTTCAGTCCTGAGACTGGTTTGATGCAGCTCTCCATGCTACTCTATCCTGTGCAAGCTTCTTCGTCTCCCAGTACCTACTGCAACCTACATCCTTCTGAATCTGCTTAGTGTATTCATCTCTTGGTCTCCCTCTACGATTTTTACCCTCCACGCTGCCCTCCAATACTAAATTGGTGATCCCTTGATGCCTCAGAACATGTCCTACAAAACCGATCCCTCCTTCTGGTCAAGTTGTGCCACAAACTTCTCCCCAATCCTATTCAATACTTCCTCATTAGTTATGTGATCTGCCCATCTAATCTTCAGCATTCCTCTGTAGCACCACATTTCGAAACCTTCTATTCTCTTCTTGTCCAAACTAGTTATCGTCCATGTTTCACTTCCAGACATGGCTACACTCCATACAAATACTTTCAGAAACGACTTCCTGACCATTAAATCTATACTCGATGTTAACAAATTTCTCTTCTTCAGAAACGCTTTCCTTCCCATTGCCGGTCTACATTTTATATCTTCTCTACTTCGGCTATCATCAGTTATTTTGCTCACCAAACAGCCAAACTCCTTTACTACTTTGTGTCTCATTTCCTAATCTAATTCCCTCAACATCACCAGACTTAATTTGACTACATTCCATTATCTTTGTTTTGCTTTTGTTAATGTTCATCTTATATCCTCCCTTCAAGACACTATCCATTCCGTTCCACTGCTCTTCCAAGTCCTTTGCTGTCTCTGACAGAATTACAATGTCATCGGCGAACCTCAAAGTTTTTATTTCTTCTCCGTGGATTTTAATACCTACTCCAAATTTTTCTTTTGTTTCCTTTACTTCTTGCTCAATTTACAGATTGAATAACATCGGGGAGAGGCTACAACCCTGTCTTACTCCCTTCCCAACCACTGCTTCCCTTTCATGTCCCTCGCTTCTTTTAACTACCATCTGGATTCTGTACAAATTGTATATAGCCTTTCGCCCCCTGTATTTTACCCCTGCCACCTTTAGAATTTGAAAGAGAGTATTCCAGTCAACATTGTCAAAAGCTTTCTCTAAGTCTACAAATGCTAGAAACGTAGGTTTCCCTTTTCTTAATCTTTCTTCTAAGATAAGTCGTAAGGTCAGTATTGCCTCACGTGTTCCAATATTTCTACGGAATCCAAACTGATCTTCCCCGAGGTCGGCTTCTACTAGTTTTTCCATCCGTCTGTAAAGAATTCCTGTTAGTATTTTACAGCTGTGACTTACTCAACTGATAGTTCGGTAATTTTCACATCTGTCAACACCTGCTTTCTTTGGGATTGGAATTATTATATTCTTCTTGAAGTCTGAGGGTATTTCGCCTGTCTCATACATCTTGCTCACCAGATGGTAGAGTTTTGTCATGACTGGCTCTCCCAAGGCCTTCAGTAGTTCTAATGGAATGTTGTCTACTCCAGGGGTGTTGTTTCGACTCAGGTCTTTCAGTGCTCTGTCAAACTCTTCACGCAGTATCGTATCTCCCATTTCGTCTTCATCTACATCTTCTTCCATTTCCATAATATTGTCCTCAAGTACATCGCCCTTGTATAAACCCTCTATATACTCTCCTTCCACCTTTCTGCCTTCCCTTCTTTGCTTAGAACTGTGTTGCCATCTGAGCTCTTGATATTCATACAAGTGGTTCTCTTCTCTCCAAAGGTCTCTAATTTTCCTGTAGGCAGTATCTATCTTACTTTTAGTGAGATAAGCCTCTACAACCTGACATTTGTCCTCTAGCCATCCCTGCTTAGCCATTTTACACTTCCTGTCGATCTCATTTTTGAGACGTTTGTATTCCTTTTTGCCTGCTTCATTTACTGCATTTTTATATTTTCTCCTTTCGTCAATTAAATTCAATATTTCTTCTGTTACCCAAGGATTTCTACTAGCCCTCGTCTTTGTACCTACTTTATCCTCTGCTGCCTTCACTACTTCATCCCTCAAAGCTACCAATTCTTCTTCTACTGTATTTCTTTCCCCATTTCCTGTCAATTGCTTCCTTATGCTCTCCCTGAAACTCTGTACAACCTCTGGTTCTTTCAGTTTATCCAGGTCCCATCTCCTTAATTTCCCACCTTTTTGCAGTTTCTTCAGTTTTAATCTACATGTCATAACCAATAGATTGTGGTCAGAGTCCACATCTGCCCCTGGAAATGTCCTACAATTTAAAACCTGGTTCCTAAATCTCTGTCTTACCATTATATAATCAGATACCTTTTAGTATCTCCAGTGTTCTTCCATGTATACAACCTTCTTGCCACATTCGTTATAACCCTGGCCTCTCATTCGCGAAGACGGCAGTTCAAATCCTCCATCCTGCCATCTACATTTATGTTTCACATTATTTACCTAAATAGCTTATGGCTAATGCCAGGAAAGTTCCTTTGAAAATGACGGAAGAGCCCTAGAGTGTGCCTGTAATGGCCTTGTCAACGACCAGACGTTAAACCACTATCTTTCCTTTTTTCAACTTTGACAGCAAGAGCATCTTTTGTGTTTCTTGTGTCTTCAATGTTTGAAACAGACCCGAGTATAAATAATGTCTAGAAATATTTGATTCACTATTGATCTTATGAAGACTACATTTTTTTAAAAATACTTTTCATTTGGACTAATCAGTTTATACTGGACTGAAAATTTTTATTATGGCGTATTTTTAAATTCGTTTTAAAGTTTGCTGTGTCCATCGTAAATTGTTTTGAAACCTCCGGATTGTGCAGACAGATGTGCTCTTATTTCAAAGCCATATAGAGACTAACAACACTTCGTAAACAAGTTTTGTTACTGAACGACAGATATCGAAACAAAGAAATAAGAAATTGAGAGATTTTTAACATGGAAAGTAATTAGATACTACATCTCAAAAATTGGTGTTTCATTTTTAATATTTTTTCCAAAATGTTTTTAAATATATAAATTCGTGCTCAGCTAGCAGACCGGTCTTCACCGAATATTTTCTCGTTCCTAGAGCTCCACTACCTTCGCTGATCGATGCGATCGTGCATCGTCATGCACAGAAATCACAAGACCGAATGCACCCTAGGAAAAACGCACACGGGGAAGCAGCACAGTGTCACAACGTTGACCGGTGAGTGCCATTTTCAAATACAGGGCGATCCAGGAGGAAAGTTACGCGCTTTGAGAGATGATAGTGTACTGCTGATTCTGAACGAAAACTTCAGATGAACATATTGCCCTCTTCTTACTCGTATCCCACATACTCCTGTTTGTGAATCACGGGCGTCAGTTTCATGTCCTTTACCAACACTCATTTTAATACAACCAAAGCGACATTACGCTACATTGTGTTGTCTTTACTGACCTTTTCAATGCACACTTCACTTGCGTTGGTTAGGCGTCGCGTCCTGAATGTGTATATTGTTTATCTTAAGTGTCAGTAGTAAGATGGTTGCACCAGTTGAAATGGGTCTACCTTCCCACACCTATCTGAAATTTCATGTCAACATTCTTCGAAGAGGTCAATTTAGCTCGAACTTTTAACTTTGTCGACTTTACACTTATGTCTATACCCAGTTCCAGTAGTAAACTCTCCTTGAAAAATTATACAAATGTGTTCACTATCTCAGATTAAATATCACATTAACACAGTATGTTACCTGACTTACATTACCAACTAAGGGTAGAAAGCCGTTTGTTAATGATAGAACTTTGAAATTTCACGATGGCAACTGTGCAACCATGTTGCACCACATATTCTTGAAAATTTAATTCTCCCATATTTCTGAAAAGCTACGTTGTTTATACATTATGTTTATTTAAAATGATAACCCTACTTGAGAGCAAACCAAAGTACCGTTAACAATATTTTAAGTGATTTGTTTGTAATTAACTAAAATGTAATTTATGTTGCACTGTACAATTCATTGAAATTGTGTATGAAATTAACCTTTCCCAAATTAATGATCTGATCATTTATGGCAACATGTGACACTGACGTAAATAACGATAATCAACTAATGACAATTGGGATGCATTGTTAAATGTAAAATTTACAGAACAACAGTGTTCGGTTTTATATGAAAGGAAGTGGCGCAACCGAAGAGGACGCAGTAGTAAGAGACTGTCATAATACAGGACGAGAAAGGTGATGCACTCTTTTTAATTCAAAAATTAGTGTCTCAGCTATGTCGAACTCAAGACTTTCGGAAGCAAGAACCCCCGAGGACATCAAAGTTAAGTACCTCATCATCTGGAGCAGCTAAATTATTCTGTGAAGCTTTATTAACTGTGTTTGAAATTTTCTAGTTTTCACTGGTCTACTTACTTGTTAATGGTGGAGGCCCAAAACTATGAAGTGGCTCATATGGTACGATTGATAATTCACTATTACCACCGTCCAACAATAGAACTACAGAAACTTAATATTTTACTCTCACTCAGCATCGATCAGTGGGAATGAAAATGCTTCCCTCCCGTCACGCATTTAAGGGAGACATTTTACAGTATACTACAGTCTTGTTAATTATACAGTCAAAATAGTACGGGTCAGAGTGATGGCAATGCCATAGGTCTTTACACATGCGCAAAGTGGCTACAAAGGGAAACTCAACTCTTACTTAACATGCGTGTCCTCAAGTAGTGGACAGTACAAATGAGCTCAAGATCAGCATAATGCGGTTGCAGCTCATGCTGGACTTTGAACATTTTTATGAGGAAATGTACGCAAACAAAACATTAGACACAATGTTTAACTTCCTATCATCTTTATTTGCCCTGTTCTCCAGGGTTTTCACCAGTTTCCTCTGAAACTTTACAGCAGGACGTACGTTCGTACGACCTTTGTCCAGAGTCACTAATGTTACCGTCCTTCAAAGCATGTATCTTTTCTCCTGACTTACCGTCTATTCGGAAGTAAGTACGCCAATGCAGCATCACGTCTATCCGCAGTTTAATACCTTATCCAAAATGCTGGACGTACCCTCATATGGCGAGAGGTGAGAGCACGTAATGCTGCCAGGAACACGATCGTTTAGGAGGTACAGGTGTTACGATGTGCGGAGGTATAAATCTGCTTCGTTGTACTACGTCCAAATGTTTGGACAGAGTATACTCACAGCTCAACGTTTTGACACTGTACTCCTTACGCACGTGTGTTTTTCAGGTGTGAATTTGGTTCAAAGTTAATTTTTTTTATAAACGATAGTTCATGACCGCATCTATCAGCGCAGAGGAACAAGGTATTCGTCGAAAGAACTAGCCTTCCTGTTCCCCCGACTTAAATCCCAGCGAGCACTCGAGCGATGCGTTCGCCACAAGCAATTCAGCACGTCGACTTGCACCAACGGTAACCCAGTATTCCTCAATCGCGCTGGGGCGGGGGGGAGAAATGGAACGCGAGACCTTAACAGCTTTGTTGCTAGCAGGGGAGCATGTTGCTAAGCACTTTGTGCCGTCCATGGTGATAACACACCTTATTAAGAACAATGTCCGCCCTTTTGTAATGTTCAGGGGACCATCATAAATGACAGTGACTTCAAAGTAATTATGTTTGAATAAAAGTGACATTTCGGTTTGGCGCATTACGTATTTCATCCGGTTGACTTGTTGCAGCAGTTCTTCGTATGTATTGTTCCACCGAGCTCTGTTACTTGGCAGGGCGCCTTGCGCCGCCGGCTCTCGTGCAGGAGAGCGGACTGTACACGTCGTCCGTGACTGCCCACGTGCTCGGTGCTGCCGCGAGGGCACGACGCCGCTGCCACCGCAACAGGCCGCGCGTTGCCCGCGGACCCGTTTCAACACGCCGACCGCCGCTGTCCGTCGTTCCGCGACGCTCTGCGGGTAGCCTGTGTCCTAGGAACGCCACAGTCTTTGCGCCCTCAGATCTGATTTCTTCGAAGGATGTTCGTTTCGCTGATGGGTTTCACGTAAAACAGAACTGTTTTAAGCCCCGCTTACAGAAGCTGGCACAGATCGTATCCCCAACAGCAACATTCCGTTTAATATGAATACGTGGGTAGAAATGCAACTTCGTCTTCTGTAACATCTGTCTGAAAGGGCTGAGGAAATATGTGCATCTACCCAGTGTTGTCAAAAATTTAATTTTTGTTTGTTGAATTTTACCCCAGTCCTCGAAAACAGTGCTGCTGCGATTCAGTGATAATGCTGACGGGCAAATGCATCAATTTCAGATACAAAGCTAGTCCTGTAACTTTCTAAGCAGAGATAATGAAATTTTAAATCGACTATTATTCTGCTGACAAAATAGCCGCACAATTTCTAGCATATTTCTTAGAAAAAGCTTCAATGCTGTTTGAACAACGTCGATGGTAACTAGAATTCTGGTCAGGGCATCTCTACAGTCTCGGCAGAACTCGGGTACACAAGGCTTTTCACAATGAAATCGAGTGCGTTTGGATCAGGTGAAGGAGCTACCCACTAAGTAGGACTACCACCTTTCACGGAGTGATCACAAGCAAGATGTGCTAAATTGGCTGGGACTACTTTCATGCATGTAAAACTAAATGAATGTGAGTAGTACGTCCTCTCACAAATCCAGTTAATATCGGCGCAGTCACGCGTGGAAGAGGCAGATACGAAGCTGTTAATCATTACAGCTCTTATTTTTATAAGATTAGATACTTTTTTGCTTCGTTCCTACGCACGTAAACATACAAATGTATGTATGAAAGGATAAAATGAAATATCGGCGGGAGCACCATTTTTTTTTTTTTTTTACATATTTCACTATAATCACATGATTCTACATATTTTCACTTTATGCTCCATAAATTACATACATGTAAGGCACTGAGAAGCCTAAGGTCCTAAAGTATGGGCACAGAGTGCCGATTATGCTTTGTGCTTAGGGCCTATATGAAAGTGAATATCAGAGAAATCGGCTGAACAACTCTGTCAATGTTCGTATATACAATGGGGTCCTATAGCTGGCTCACTGTAACACCGACCGATGTCAGGACCATGCGTGAATTCTACAATCTCAGAATCGATGACAGTGTGCTTTAGGCCCTTACTGTTCTCAGCGCCTTGTATTATAGCTTTTTTTATCCAAATTTCCCTACACACTCAATAGGCCGCTCTTGGAAACTATCCGAATCGGACTTACAATAAAAAGCTGAAGATAGCAAGAAAATCATCTCTCAAAATCACGTTCTAGTGCAATACAATTGTCAGTTGCACTCTGAATTGCATTATGACGTGCTGCTGGTTAATTTTCCGGGGTTTGGAATTTCAGTTCTCAAAAGTACAGCAGAAACAGTAACAAAAATACTGTATGTTGCATTGTAGTAGTCATTACTGTCGTTAGTAAGCGACTTCAGTCGCTGCCGCGTGACCCCGCCGATTCAGAACTATGGAATGCGTGCTCTAAGCCAAGTCTGGCAAATATTTAAAGTTCATGATTGTGTGTTCATGCCCTCCTCTTGCATCAAAATGATCATATAAATTAAGATCTTCGGTTACGATAGCAGATACACAGTAATGGGGGTATAAAGAACAAAGCAATCCAATCGTCTAAGGAGCTGATGTTCTCGATGCAGACGGAAAGACTCCGAACTCCATACAGGAATTTTCCCATACGTGCTCTCTTGATTGCTACCAACTTGTCTTGCTACAAACTTGAAGCGTCTGAGTATCATGTGTGTCTTCAAAAGTAATGCAGGCAACGGATTTCTGATGAATCGAAAAACGTAAGGCGCTACCTAAGAAACCACCACATATGAAATGCAGTCAATGGAGGAAAAAATAAATAAAAATAAAAATAAGGAGATCTGATTGTTCGCACATTCGAAGGAGCAATTCAATCAAAGCCATTATAGTGACAACTCAAATCATTTAAAAGTAGCTCATTTTGTGAATGGCAGTCTTAAGGTGCCATGGCCTGACAGAATTCAAGAAGTTCTTGTTACGCATTCAAATGTTGCGGCCTTCATCCTGAAAGCGTCAACTGCTCTGCTCGTATTCTACACACATTTGACCCGCCTCTCCTCTCTGACCAATGCAGCGCCGAAGTAGTGCGCAGCAGCCACCCAGAAGTAAATAAAGTAATTGCGTAAGCCAAGAGTGTGTGTGTGTGTGTGTGTGTGTGTGTGTGTGTGTGTGTGTGTGTGTGTGTGTGTGTGTGTGTGCGTGCGTCAAAGCCCCGCATAGTTAGCCGCTCTTCGGGAATCTACGATTGATTAATTTCCTAGAGGATATTCAGTTTCAGAACGAGAGCCACAAAATAGTTTCATTGAATTTAAAATCGAAAATGCTCTGTCATACTGACTTCGTCTTCTCTGGCTTGAAGAATTGGAGAGTATTGGGTTGACTTTTTATAAATCGCTGGAAATTCATATGCTGGCTGACAGGTGATATTGAGCACAGGGCAGTAAGTAAATTGGACACATTTTGCTAAGATATCCAGACCACTCTACTTTTGCTAGTATCTGCTATGTCCCTAATGGCGGAGAGGAAGAAGCTCCAGCGGAAACGTCTCCACGAATATTTCATCTCTTAAAATTTGCAACATTAATTTCCTGTGATGTGGATATGTTACAAAAACATTCTTTTTTATCGATATTCTACGACTGCAGAGGATTTGGAGTACCTTGTTTTTCATTACTTGTCGAAATGCGAAGTAAGGTTCGACTGGGTACCTTTGTAATTTCGGTGAAGATGAATATTTTGAAGAACAGGTGAGACAGTATTAAACAGCTTCAAATATATGATTACAAATGAGCTAATCTGTTAAATATTGGTCGTTTACCACTTAAAACCTTTATGGTTGAAGACACAAAAGAGCCCAATTATATGGGTTTTATTATTTCCATTTATTCATCCATCGACTAATGTCTAGTCAAAAGAAATTGGATGAGCACTGCAATGTAATTTGCGCTCCGCTTTAAAAATGCTTACGTTTTAAACATCTCGTTGTTTATGAAGTGTGTGTGTGTGTGTGTGTGTGTGTGTGTGTGTGTAAGGGGGGGGGGTGTCGTACAATGATTGCATGTACATTCAGTGGTATTATTTATTTATGCATTTATTTTACCTGGCAAGATTAGGGCCTTCAGGCCCTCCCTTGCACCTAACCAGGCATACTCAGATTGAACGAGTTACAGTTTCTACATAACACTGAGGACATATAACGTATTATGCAGTACTGATGTTAAAGAAAAAAAAATAGATTATAAAAGTAGTACAATGATAATTATAACAACAGAAAATAATTATAACCATCAAGAATAATAATAATAATAATAATAATAATAATAATAATAATAATGTGCACACTATCTGCAAAACATGTTGCAAATCGAGTTAATAGAAAAGAAGTAAGATCAAATTTTACGCGTGGCAGCGCGGAAAACATTGTGAAAGGACTTAAATTATATATGAAGTTTGTTGGAAGCCGTTACGTGCTCTCATTCTCAAACATTGGATGAATATAGTTGTTTCTGCAAGAACTTTAATACGCGACTTCTTATGTAGAATCTTTAACGTATGCCTCTTAACGGAACGATTGCGACGGCATTTTAAAGTTTTTAATTACGTCAATAATTATACCAACTACTGAAAACAGCCGTTAGATAGGCAACCTACCACTGAAACTGTGTGACATTTTAACAGTTTAGTAATATACACACACACACACACACACACACACACACACACACACACACACACACGCGGAGAGAGAGAGAGAGAGAGAGAGAGAGAGAGAGAGAGAGAGAGAGAAAATAAGATAGTCGTAAGACAGGAATGAGTTGATTTCAGTTCAATATTTTCGTAATACATGTTTTATCCATATTTCTTGCATAAACGTGAGTACATTTTGCGTGCCGATGTTGCATAAAAATCGGGCTCTGCTCTTCAGCGGCTCTGCTCGCACACAGGTTTACTGTATATCTGTGTTGATAGACCTTCACGACTTGCACGGGGACTGTGAGCGCCACAAACATGAGTGTTTTAATTAATGGGCTTTCTGTCTTTGGTGAAAGTCTCAATCCGTGAAATTTACAGAAGCAGGAAACTGATCTCTCATACAGCACTGTAGCACCAATCGGCACAACTTAATGCGAGGTCTTAAGTCAGGAGTACGTTAAGCTTCCACTACCTGTGAACGGCAGGGGACACATTTCACGTTCAACTGAGTGCTTTTTGAAGGTCCCCAAGTCAAGAAAGCGCTGCTGCTTCCATACTGCAGCAAACAGTGCATTGTACTACTCTGTCGTTCTAGTATACTATTTACTCCATTTCCTTTAACCATTGGAGCTGTCTTGGAAATATGTTTGAAGTCAGATGGCTCCATTGTGGGTACTTGTTTCAATGCAACGCGTCAGCTTCTGATCAGTTTCGATTTGCTTGTCAATACACTATCAGCTAACTTCGTGTAACTGGGAGTAATGCCATTTTACTATGATCACTGTACATATAATTTCAAGCACACAACATGTTAGGCTTCGTAATTTTCCACTCAAGATAAGATAGCGTAATGTAAATAATCTTTATGAAACTATGCGTGGGACTGCAATAGCAAATCGGCAGCTAGTATCCACGGGGGTAGAGTTTGTGCAACGAATCATTGAGGCCGCACGAAAGTTCACTCATTGCCGCTACTAATGTTGCTAAACCCAGGTCAAGTGTTGCTACTGGTTGGTGAACCCAAGCGATCTGTTGGGCTGTAATTGCTGGCACCAGGCTGTTGACAACTGATAGCAATTATCTCTGTTCATACTGTTGGGGCGTTTATTATCTCAATAGACTTATTTTTCGCTGCTCCATCCACGGCTGCCGGGCAAACAAATGAGGAACTACAACATTTGTAGAACTGTCACATTCATGACAGTGGTTAGTTGCAGCTGACTTTTTGTTCTGTTCCAGACGCACGTAACGATCATGTTCCAACGTTAGAGTTCTAATGGGTCTCCCAGTTTCACCAACGCAGACTCCGCCGCATTCACACCGAAGTTCGTAGACTCCTGCAGTGTGGAGAGCATACACGAAATCCTTAGTGGGTCTCAACATACCTATGATATTGGGGTCACTCTGGAACATGGGTTTCATTCCTCCGCGGGGCAGAACCTTGCCTACCTGGTAACTGACGCCTCTCTCATAGGGTACGCAAGCAACAGCAAGAGTTTCTGTACCTTCGTTTGTTCTGTACTCGCTGTTCCTTATAACTCATAGCTCACTTTGTGTTTTCTTGTATCCATACGCACGAAATAACTGCAGCTCGTTCAGTCGATGTTTTATGTGATTAGCGTCACTAATTCGGCTAGCTCGGGCTGTCATTGTATGTAGCGCACTGTTTTCTGTGCTGGGTGGTAGTGCGAATCTGCATGTACTTACCTGGTGTGTGTTGGCTTCCTGCAGTCGATGTTCCAGTTTGCTACTCTATGTTCTGTACACCACAGAAAGGTATCTCTCCATTGTCTTCCATTACCAGAGAGACCTGTATGTTCTTAAGTAAGCTGTTGAGACACTCGTGAAATCTGTGTAGTTCTGCTTCCCCAAGGGGCCATATGACGAACGTGTTGTCCAGGTACCTCAGTCAGTAGCGTGGGCGCAATGGTGCGGAATTTAGCGTGTTCTGTTCGAAGAGATTTCACGAGCATCAGACATTTTAACACGCTGGCTGGGCACGCCGTCTACAAGAGGTAGCTGCTCATGCCTGTCCCATTCTTTGAAGGCATTGCAAATTTCAATTAGACTGTTCGCTAACCATGAACACCGCAAGATTATGGAGAAGATTCCACCAGAGGAGTCCACGCGTAGATCATGTAGAAGAAATATGACGTGGCCAACAGCCCAGAGATTTTATCTCCCAATTTTAACTGCTCCATAGCAGGCTCAATTGTGTTCATGATACAGAGCAATGTAGACTATGCCATTCAATTACTTCTTGCCTTCTGGAGCAAGTTGGTGTTGCGATGGGTGCGGTGCACTCGTGCATTATCGTTTTACAAGATAAATACATCACTGAAATGTAAGACCGGACAATTGGTTGGCAGATCCTACCCAATACTGCACAGCCCTCAGATTATCATCTCAACTAATGAGAGGTGTCCAACTTCCATATGTAGTACTGGTCTGAGATATGTCTTAGCGAAGTCCCTGATGGAGCTGTGAGACTTCAATTGAGACATGTCTCGATGTATGCTAGTCTCTATACTCTACTACGATCTAGTCATAAAAAGCCCTGCACTAGCCAGTGAAAATATTCCAACACCATTGGTCCAATTCTCAATTCGAAGTGTTCCCTTGTCACCTGCAATAACGAAATACTTCTCTTTTGAGAAGAGATTCAATTACTCTGGTTACAAGGACCAAAACACAAGATCACCAGTCCCTCCGACTAGTGTCAAGCTAGGAGTAGTCCCCTGAGGGGAAGAACACAGAAAACAAATACTGATGAACCAATAAAACCAAGAGATACAAGCGAGTACAAGTGAGATAGGGGTAAAAGGGTGAATGTGGGCGAGTTTGTCCACTCAGAAAACAGCTGAAGACCCCCAGGACATGGGTCGAATGCAGGGGGTGGATCTCCCGTTGCATACCATGACTCCTCACCCTCCACTACTACATGAAAACCAGCAATGCAGACGACTTGATGAAAGCTCAGGGAAAATAACAATGACGACGCAACAAACCAACGACAAATGTGAAAGAATAAGAAGAATTATAAAGGTGGGAAAGGCAGGAAGGACAACCGAACAAGAGCAGTCATGGGCCCCCTAGGGTCGGAGCAGATTACAGGGCACTCCTCCAATCCCTCAATCAGCAGAGGGGCCAACAGATATTTGCGTTTTAATGTGTGATCATAGGTCAGACGAGTACGGCCAATGCGAAGCTGGTGGAGAACGATGGACTACCTTTGAGGAGCACAAAGGGAGACTGTCACTTCGTCACCGCCCCCTTTATTGTTCGCAGTTTGTTCCACATCCTGGTACGCAACTTGGCCAACTGATCGGCATGTTCGTTCCCTGGGATCCCCGCGTGATGTGGGGTCCGTACGACGACGACCGACCGTCCAACTTTGAGGTCACAAAGGAGAGCCTGCATAGTTACCACCAATGGGTGTCTAGGATAGCACTGGTTGATTACCTGAAGACCGTTCACTGAATCACTGATGTTTAAGAATGCTTCACTGATTCAAGAACAAAAAAGATTGGGGGCTCGAGTAATGGCCACAAATTCTGCACTGAATACACTGCACAGATTAAGCAGGAGCGTAGCTTATTGCACGTTCTAAGTGTGTAGGCACAATGGTTTGTCTGTCGGCCATAGAGCTGTCGGTGTGTACCACTTCCAAAGCCAGAAATGCATCAAAAATGGCCAGGAACAGGAGGCGAAGAACTATTCCATCGAAAGAGTCTTTTGGTCCAAAGGTCAAACAGATTTGAAGGCACGATACACACCATGGGGATGTATACAGCTACTTCCTGACAAGAGAGACAGTGGGGAAAGTAAGAGTCCAGTGCAAACACACTGTATGGCATGTGTGATCACGACTCCAGCCCTGGCCGACAGTTGTGGGATGTGAATGACCCTACCAGGAAAAAAGATGCAGTACTTCAGATGCTCAGGACAGCAGTGAACGTATATGACACAGCTGTGCCGCGCTTGGTGGGGTGATCTGTTGAGGGAGGATCCCAGCTTCCTCAAGTAGGCCTTTCACAGGACTGGTCTGAAAAGCACCTGTTAAGCAAGTCGGACCCCACAACAGTGTACTAGATCCAGGGCCTGCAATGCTGAATGCAGTGCTAAGTCCAGAGTCCTATAATCAAGGCAAGGTAAGACCAGAGTTTTCTAAAGCCACAAAAAGATCGAGCGATCTGCACCCAGTTGCTGATACTGAGGAAGTTGGAAGTTAAAGTGTAACCAACAACTTCGCTAGTTAGTTTATATGGGGAAACCATGTGAACTTGGCGTCCAAGGAACGCAAAAACTCCACCACACGACTACCTGGTCATTGAAAGAATTCTGGTTGTGGATGGACAGTATGACAGCGACAGAATTGCATGACACGGCCTGTTGGTTGAAAACCGGAAGTCATGGGTGAGAGCAAAAATTGTCAGCATATAGGGAGACGTCCACCTAGGTAATATCTTTCAGTGGAGGGTGATGGGAGATCCTGAGGAATAGTGGAGTATTAAAAAGTTTGCAGCCAACAGAATGACTATGGTTGTGGTCTCAGTACACACAGATACCTCCACATGGTGGGATGCCAAAGGGGAGCAAAGGCAGCATAGTCAGCATTGTTTGAGAGCCCATCTGGATGAACACCTAGGCGAGCGATGTTGAGGAAGCAACAGAACGATCGGAAAATGATCACTGTCACACAGGTCATCATGGCCTTTCCAATGGAGGAGAGGATACCACGGTTCCATATGAAATGACCAATAGCCGAGGAAGATCCATATGCCACACTGAAGTGTGTGGTGACACCAGTATTCGGGAAACAAAGATTCCAGCTCTGCAAGCAACTTTTCGATAGCCTTACCATGGCCAGCTGTTTTAGTTCCACCCCACCAATGGTTGTGTACATTGAAATCACTCAAAATGAACAGGAGTAAGGGGAGATGAGAGATCAGTGTTGCCAGACACTACGTCTGTAATGTTAATCTCCCTCCCGATGGTGTAAATTCCAGCGACGTCCTCAAACGCGCTGCAGACCCGAGTCCAGAATGTATGTGCAAACTCTGCACGGCAAAGTCAGTACGATTCTCAAAATAGACCTGATAGCAGTGGAGAGCAAAGGTTTGAATGCTTGGAATCAAGTTTCCTAGAGAACAATGCAGTAAAAGCAAGGGAAAAGCATCCGAAACGTAGCTCGGCCAGGTGTTGGGAAAACAGCTTCTGTTCCACTGGAGGATCACGCTATGGGTATCTTGTGAGGGCATGGGGGCAAGGCACGCTCCAGGAGCAGCTGCAGCCAACTGTTGAGAGGATACGCCATCAATACACATCGGTTCTGAAGCAGGTTGCATGGAGGTATCCAGTCCACTGAGGCCATCAGAAACACCACCTCAGGTGCAAGTTTCAACAAGGGGTCCATTGGAATGGGGACTACCAGACACTCTTTCTTTGAGCTCTTCTTTTCGTCCCTTTTCTCGCTGGATGTTTGTGAGGGCTTGCCTGCACTAGTTTCAAAGGCAAAGGAGAACTGCAAAGTACCACAACCAGCAACCTGTGTCTTGTTCAGTCACTGGATAGAATCCCCCTACAGATCAGCAGAATCCTGAGAGAGGAGCCACCTCAGAAACCACTTCTTGGAAAGAGATGCTGGAGAAGAATGTTGCTTCTCGGATTGGAGATGGGGATCTATGTCCCCGCTGGGTGGGGAGTCAATGCGCTCGCAGTGGGTGTGGGGAAAACAGGAGAATGCAAGTCCCCAACCACTAAGGGAGCAGGTGTAGTCAAGCGACACTGACGCACGAAGAGTGAGGGTACTGTCTGTACAAAGAGTATCATGCCGTAGCAAATTTTGTCATCATAAGTACATGGTGTAAATGGTCATATTTCTTCTTGGCCTCCAGATATGCGAGTCTGTGAAGAGTCTCACATTCTTTGATTTTCTTCTCCCTTTGGAAGACGACACAGCCCAGTGAATACGGCAAATGGTGCTCTGGACAGTTTATGTAGATGGGGTAAGGGACACATGGAGAGTTCGTGCACATTGGTTGCCCACATTTCCAACACACAGTGCTGGAATTTCAACGCGGAGACGAGTGAATGAATCTCATACATTTGAAACACAGAGTGGTAGGAGAAACATATTGTTTCACACTGCATCGACACACCACCACCACCTTTACATTTTCAGGCAGCATGTCACCTTGAAAGCCTGGATGAACTATCCACCCTATAGTCCTCGCTGGGTACGGCAGACCAAATGCACACACTTTTGCTCCCAATAGCCGCCCAACTCTTCATCAATCCGTGAATGGAGACTGCAATGGAACATGACACCCTGTACCATATTGAGACTTGTGTAGGGCGATGGTAACACCCTTACTCATCACAGGCGAGCAGTGTCCGCAATTAAGCAGGGAATGCCGTGTTCAGCAGTACTGAACCACCTTATATTTTCAAAATCTCCGCTATTTCCCCACACCTATCCTCAAAGTGTTAAACTAAGAATAATGGCATTGTGACAAAAAAGGAATCCTTATCAGCCCTACAGCAAAAGTAGTACAGTAGGAGGGTATATCTCCTCTTGTTTCTTAGCCTTACATTCCTCCCATGGGGTAGCCAAGGAAACAAATGCTCTGGGGTCCTATCACATCACATCGCAGTTCCCGTGCCCCAGCAAGACATGCACATGGTCCTAGGCATATGCAGCACAGGCACTTTTAGTACTGCCACCATGTGGGTACCTGGTAACTCCTCCGAACTGAGTGGCTATTGTGTTGGATTTTGAGTGTATTAATTTTGCCAAGAAGAAAGGATGGAAGGACAGATAGGCAGAAAAAGTGGAACGTACACTGCATTTGGCGACCTACTCTGCACGATTCGCACTTCGGTTACGTTTAGGAGAGGAATGTCAGCTGGAATCCATTTGAAATTTTACTATGACAATTGGTCAGTGGTTTCTGTGAACACCAACAATTGGTTTTATTATTGTTAGCCTGTAGCAAAACGTGCTGTTCTGTTAGAGCTCATCCCTTTAGTGGTGCAATTTTTTTTTTTTTCAGATAGAGTCTGATGGTGGGTGTCACTGTTAGTGGAATGTCACTAAACAAATGTTTCGCTGCAACACGGAAGATAATTACTCGAGACTAGGGCGTTCGAAAGTTAGATACATTCATGTAACTAAGTCACCAAAAAAGTGAAGAAGCGCCTTTTCGACTGCAGTACATTTTCGATTTCTTTCAATACTTTACACGTGAGGACAAATGGACGTGCCTAACTGAACAAAAAAACCCCGCAAAGATCATACAAATTACTTCCAACTATTATAACACGCTTTGAAGTCACGGCAAATGAATACCAGTAAGCAAACTAAATATTGATTTGGGATGGCTTTATGGTTTTTCAGAATTGCATTACTAAAAGCAAGCAGAGTGTACAACAGTTTTTAAATAAACATCACAGTCGCATATTCAGCACCAGTGTTTACATATTTGTTTGGTATAAAATCGAGACTATGTTCAATAACGACGTTCGTGGGCACACGCATGACAATTGCTGGGCGTTTATGCTTGGATGTGATATCAAGTCTTTTAATAAACGTTAGTGAATTTCTACAGACACATATTTACAACTGAAACCACTGCACAGTACACCAATAGTGATTTTCTGTCTCCCTTCGCACATTGAGCGAGAGAAAACTTTTCTATGTGTCGGTACGTGCTCTCTCTTACTCATATTATCTCTAAGAGATATACATGATGACGGAAACAAAATAGTCAAACAGTTTTCCTAGAGTATTGGTTCCCAAGTTCAACCAACAGGATTTCGCGAGAAATACGTCGCGTTTCTTCCAAAGTTCGCATGTAAGTTCTCCGAACAATTTAGTTACACTTTCATATGGACTATACTGACCTATTACAATGCTAATAGCCCGTCTATATATTCGTTCGATGTCTGGTCATGCCTACTTGATAAGGACTTGTAACACTGAAACCTAGCGTCTTTTATGTGATTCTTTCACTTATGTACTTCACTTTCCTACAACACTTCCAGCAAGGCTAAACACACCCGTGGCTCCTAACCGCATTCTCCTTCCCGAACACTGATGTTTTAGAGATTTTTAGTATTACCCGTGAATAAACAATGTGACGTACTCCTTATGTACGCTACTTATCAACTAATCAGATAAAATAAGTTTCTGTCCCTTCCAATGTCGACAAATGCAAGATGTCTGTACGCGAACTGCCACTTATCATACTCGGTGCTAATTTCGTACACAACATACTGAATTTCCTAGCCATCTTCTGACAATGACATTTTCCTGTAGATAACATAGCTAACGAACGATCTGATAGCGCTCCCGGTCGTATCTGATAAGTCGTTTATACGTAACACAGGTATTTTTACTCGTACCTAGTTTTAGTTTCGTTCATTGAACATTCGCCGCCGAATTTTACTTACTAGGTTTCATTAGTTTAATATTCGTCGTCGTCGTAGTCGCTAACCTACGAAGATATTCCACATGATTTTATCTTTACTATTGGTCGAACAAGATGCCGGAAATCTAGGGAGAGAAAGTCCTGCTGGAGAAATGGTATCTTTATGCTAACATAAAGCAAAGAAGGTAATGGTAGAGGGCAAACAAAGCACAACGCCGTACGAAGACATGCGCGCTTTAACAAAAGATATGCATCTGGTGGAACAGCGACAGTGATTCGTCACATAATGCTGACTCATGAAACGTTGTCAGTAGCCTTCGGATTGGATTGGAAGAGACCAAACAGGGAGGTCATCGGTCTCATCGCATTAGCGAAGGACGGGGAAGGAAGTCGGCCGTGCCCTTTCAAAGGAACCATCCCCTTATTTGCCTGTAGCGATTTAGGGAAATCACGGAAAACCTAAATCAGGATGGCCGGACGCGGGATTGAACCGTCGTCCTCCCGAATGCGCGTCCAGTGTGCTAACCACTGCGCCACCTCGCTCGGTCAGTGTGGTGTACTACGAATTGCTTCCCGACGTGTTCTATCACTGCTGACGTTTATTGTCAAGGGCTGAGACGTCTTGCTGACGCGATCCAAGAAAAACGGCCACGAAGGCTGCATCAAGTTATGCTACTGCACGATGACGCCCGTCCGTATTCTGCTAGACAGGCAAAAAAGCAGTATACTGGAGTTGGGTTGGTGAGCCATCCCGCACCCACCTTATTCTCCTGATCTTGTGCCCTCAGATTTTCACCTTTGCCGCTCTCTGTCGAACAACCCTCAAAGAACTTCCTTTCTGGCTGAAAGTGCGCTCCGAAGATGACTCAATATGTTCTTCCCCTCAGAACAAAGTGATTTCCACAGTCGCGGTATCGGAAAGTTGTGTTGGTAGACTAATGAAAACAGTAGAGGAGAATATATTATTGATGACTAGAGTTGTGTGTACCTATTGCATTTATTAAGCTTATAGACAAACGCTACTAATTTATGCACCAAATAAATATTTACTTGCGTGTGCGTTGCCTGATACATTGTCAGCGGAAGGAGTGGCACACACAAGTCGGTCGCAATTTCATTAGTTTTTATTGTTCTTGCAAATCTAGATTTCGGCTATATACAGCCATCTTCAGTGCTTTTGTTGTTAACAAAACGGGCAGTAGGCTATGATCATCATCTATAACTGAGACCAGACATTATACGAGATGGTTATTTGCACTCGAAATCTATATTTGCAAGAATACAAACTAATGGGATTGCGACTACTGCTATGTGCCTCTCCTTTCTTGTACTCTGCGGTCGCTGTGCACAACGCTTTCTGATGGAATCAAAGTTGACACTGTTAGAGGCAGTTGTCTAAAGGTGAATTTCGGATTACTTCGTAAGCTATCTGTCAACGCGGGTTACGTATGCGTAGGTTTCCTAGCCGAAACTGAGCACGTTAATGTCGCCACCTGCTACCGCGTACTCTATGTATTTCCGCGCTATCGAGTTTAGGCTACCTTTGAAAGACTAACATGAATGTGAGATATAAACACGCCCGCGTCCTTCAACCTTTGGCGAAAGTTTCCTTACACTCTACTTCGAGTCTCAACACAGTTCCTGGTGTGGTCCTCTGACGACTGCTATGTAGGAGAGGCTCGAGTTTTGGAACCTGCCTGCGATTACTCTGACCGTTCACAGTAACTATTTTAATGTTTTCACACACCACATTTGTATCCGTCATCTTCACCCCTTGTTAGTTTTTCTAACTAGTTCTTAGCTTCTCCGAACTTAATCTAATATCAAAATAACAATTACTTACAATCAGACGTGGAACAAAGTCGGATTTTCAACAACTGCAATTGGATATACTGTTGCTATGGCAGCGCGTGAACAGCTTAAAGTGGGGCAGTCTGTGGCTTTCAAATACGATGGAAACCGGTGCATAGGACACATTTTCCAGTTCTCACGTGAATTTAAAGCTGTTGCGATTAGCTGCACGTCTCCTGCCGAATCACAATTCCTTCCAAGGTCAAGTAGGAAACATACTTTATCAGTCCCCTTCTCCAACGTCATATGTAAGGTCAAGTTCCATCATTACAACGTCTTAGTGCACAGCTGAATAAACTTGACAGTAAGTACTATGAGAAGATCGCATCCTAACAATTTAAGTAAACATTTCTTTTCTGGGCCAATATGTCAAAAAATGTTATATGCAAGGTGGAAGAGTTTTAAAAATACAACTTCTTTATACCTTCATTTGTTTATGTAACTGCCTTTGCAGAATTTTTATACCTATGTACAGATCAGTAAACATGTAAAAAATTATTGATGTCGCAATATTACTTTCCTTCTTTTATTTCATTTAAGTAGCCTAATTTACAGTAACAGACTACCGATATATTACCACGCTTGTTGACCCAAGCTGTCTTTTGTAAATTTTTTTAACACAGTAAAGATATTTTGACAGTGAAATACAACATATACACTAAGAAAAAATGATTGCTAACTGTTTCCAGTTCTCATCTGTTAAGAGTTCTGATCGAAAGGTCAATCAAATATTTTAGGTACAATCTTTCAAACAGCTTTTATTTACTAATTACCTGTAGAGCTGAATGTGTAGAGTACGTGTTTATTTTGTTCTTTACCAATGAATAGAGTAAAGATATTCTATTATTCTTTGCTAGCAGATGCGTAAACATTTAAGTAAAACTCAAGTTGAGATTCAATTGTCTATCCACCCCACTCCCTTTATGGACTTTGAAGTTCGTCAAATTTGATCTTATCTCCGGTGGAGCCATCTTTAAGTGGTGGTAAGAACTATTAATTGTACTGTCAAATTCTTTTCGTTACTTATACTTAATAGCAGGACCAAAGAGTTACAATGTACAAGCTGCAGTTTGTATCGTTGTCCTGTACAAAGTTACGCCTTTTAAAAAATCACGAATTTAAAGCACAGCATGGAAAAAGCGTTTTTTATACATTACATCAACTAAGCGGCCTACATATTAGATGCATAAAAAACAAGGCATCAGCAACTCTACAGGTCCTACCTAAAAAAAAAAGGCTCTTCCCTCTTGACCTGAGAAAGAAACTTGTTCAAACACCTATACTTCCGATTATTGATTAGACCGATGTTACTCTGCAAGGCCCCTCTCAGGAACGCTCACCGCGCCTAAAACTGGTTATGAATGCCTGTGATGCTCGAATATTTTATCACATGTCACCATCACATACAAAGCTAACCTGGATGCGTGAGGGAAGCGCGGAGATTTCCTTACCCTTCGTCTTCTTTAGTCTCATATCAATGAACACTGTCCATTTCTCTTTGATCGTAACACATTTGTCTGAACAACATGGCAGAAACAAATCCCTTTCTGTCCACTCCATCGTTTAGCTACTTTTTGGATCAATCCATATAAAGTGGTCCAGTGATGGTTACTTGACCACTTTTAAACACTATTTTTTAATATGTGATTGCCCTATATTTGAGAAGTTCAAAACAATAATTTAAAATAATTTATCTTGCACCTGTACTGGATTGCGACCCTTTTTATTTGCAGACGAGCGACAATTTTTTAGTCTGGAGATATTAGCGAAAATTTTAATCTCTGTACACTGGGTTACGTTACAACACATCGTCAAGAGAAAAAAATAGTTCATATATTCAACGTTTCTCATCGTTTGGTTAAACTAACCCGAAAATTAATGAAAGAGCTAGGCTTTCTTCCAGTTTTAGGAAAGTGGCAAGGGGTAGGTATAATGAAGAAACAAAAAGATCCAGCATTTTTTTTAAGATTATGAGAACTATAGAATGTGCCCCAGTTGCAAAGTTATTGAAACAGTTGTTATAAACGGAGTTGAAGCAATAACGCAGAAACGGCTAGTGCTGTCAAATTTAAATGAACTTTTTGTAACTTTTAAAAATTCTCATCCTGAATGCAAAACTGGAAGGTCAAAATTTTGTGACCTCCGCCCAGAGTGGTGTATTTTAGCTGGATCCTTAGGGACACACTCCATGTGTGTATTGGAATCATCAAAATGTCAAACTGATGATTGCGGGTGCAAAATTCGATGACCTTTAACTACAAAAATAAAAATGTTAATTTCAGTGATGTTTTCATTTTTGTATATAATTCAGTACCTTACTTCAATAATAATTGACTATATCCCCCCAATATCACACACGATTTGGCAACAGCCTTAAGACCAGTTGTAGAGTAATGTGAATAATTTCCTCATTTTCAAAAAAAGCCGGTGACATCATTAAGAAATATTTGTGTAGCATGTAAGTGAGTGACAGTTCTAACCATGCTGTCAAGTTACATCAATGCCCGTGAACAAGCAATTCACTGCTCGGCAGTAGAGTGTCGTGCGCAAAACCTGACAAAGACTACGCTGAACAGTGCCCTTTCAAAGTTTTTATCGTGAGTGATGGCCAACTTCAAAGCACGGAGCATTGAGGTCTACCCATGCCTACATTCGTCCCTTCCACTGCTTAAAACATTTCTACTTGGATCCGTAGAGCTTCATGCTTCTCGGCAGAACGAAACAAAAACCGAATTTAAGAAACCTTGGCACAGAGACACAATTCAGGAAAAATGCTAAGGAGCGCTAATATGACAAGACCAGCAGTTAGTATTAAAAGCGGTCTCTTGTCGAGTCACTACGGAAGTTTTAAGAGAATTGCGAATCTTTCGAGAGCTTTACCAAATTCCCGAAAACTGTTGGGTGATACGGAAAATTTATGAAAAAAGACCATCATAACACACCCAAGAAAAACACGTAGCTAGCAACAGGACATTGCAATAATTTACAATAAATTTACTTACGTACGGGTCCACAACATCAATGTATCATCTAAACTCTAAATTATGAAATCATTTTTAACCACCGTATGCTGTCAGTTTATTCCTTCAATACACGACTCATTTAACTTTGTACGGATTGTGCATCAAAGGAATAAAACTGACAGCTAACGGTGGTTAAAAATGGTCCATTCTCTTAGATGATTTAGAATGAAGCAATCGTCAATGCTGTTGGATCCATATAGAGCAACGAGCTTTACTGACAGATGACGAAGCGATGTGACATTTCAACGGGACGAACCAACAAAATCAGGTGGTGTTTCTGATATCTATTTTCTGGGTAATTTGCCTTAAATTATCCGTGTTATCCGGTTGCTCGTTACAGAGTAATAATCTAATTATGATTTATTTGGTTTATTATCACAATGGCCTTTGTTTATTCGACAAAACCTTCATAACAGTGAAAAGTCCTGTGATACGTAAATACCAGACCAAAAGCGGAAGATTCGGGTTTCTTGCAATCGCCTATTTTACTGTGATGATTCTACAGTCGCTGCGGGCACAGCTCAGCATTATGTTTTTGTGCAGTGAACACACAGCGCACAATAGTAAACATGTCCGTATAAGAATAATCACCGTTAACGTACAACTGACACTGCCAGAAAAACAAACCCGAGACAGGCCCGAGCAACGCTGAGTAACAGCTTGATGGCGGAGAGTGAAGTGAGCGTTAATATTATCAACAGCATGTACCGTAAATCTCAGTTCGGATTTCAAAAATGCTGCTCCACTGAGACAGCAATATGCAATTTCACTGTCCACATAATAGAGTCTTTAAATAGTAAAATGTCACCAATAGGAATTTTCTGTCACTTGTCAAAAGTATTTGATTGTGGGAACCATGACATATTACAGAAATTACAATTCTATGGTATAAATTGGACAGCATATGAGTGGTTTAAGTCGTACCTACAGAACAGTAAGCAAAAAGTTTCCTTATATGGATCAAATCATTTAAGTAAGTTTTCCACTTCATCTAAGTGGGTATATATATATATATATATATATATATATATATATATATATATATATATATATCTATCCACAGGGTTCAATCATGGGTCCCTTTCTCTTTTTGATACATGTGAACGACCTCCCTATCTGAAACGAAGCTGAAAGGACACTTTGCTGATGATACAAGCATCACTATTAATCCAGTAAAAGAAACTCCAATTGAAAATGAATCAAATAAGGTCTTTGAGAAAGTCATTGTTTTCCTGCAAATGGGCTTGCTCTAAACTTTGAAAAAACACAGTACATCCAATTTTCTGCTGCACAAAGTACAGTTCATTCAACAAATATACCACATCAACAGAAGTCAGTAGACAGGGTAGAGCATACTAAGTTTTTGGGTGTACATATAGATGAGTATCTTAATTGGAAAATTCATATTTTGGATCTTCTAAAGCGACTATGTTCAGCAACTTTTGCCATCAGAATAATTGCAAATTTTGTAGATATAGAAATTAGTAGGCTTACATACTTTGCATACTTTCACTCTCTGATATCATACAAATAATATTTCAGGGTAACTAAAACTTAGACAGAAAATATTCACTGCTCAAAAGAAAGTGGTTACAATAATGTACGGGGCTATAGTCGTACATCTTGCAGGCATCTTTTTAAAAGGTTGGGAATTCTTACAACAGCCTCACAATACACTACTGCAATTTTTTCTCAACAACATGAACCAGTTTAAAAACACTGACATTCATGATTATAAGACCAGAAAAAGAAAGACACTATCCTTTACTCAACCTACTTTTGGCACAGAAAGGGGTAAAATAGGGTGCTTTAAAATTTTCGACAAATTACCAGATTTAATAAAATGTCTTGACAGCCATAAGTAATAGCGTTAAAAATAAATTGAAATCATATCTCCGTGGCAACTCCTATACCATAGAGGAATTCTTGAATAGGAATAAATAAATCTATAAATATTGTATGTGCATTTTGTGCCATTTAAGGGAATGGGGTAAATAATAGAAATATTAATCTTTAACTCTATTGTTATATATATATTAGTTTCATATGTGCATTTCTTGTGCATTGGACACGTACCACATCGTAATAGCTACCGTACCGTGCGATTGATCAAGGAACACGCAACCAACTAACTCACTCACTTGCGTTCCAGTGGCGACAATGCCGGCGGGCGCATTCCACCATCCGATCAGCTGATACAAATTACACATGAGAGACGTTCATGTTCACACATAGTACTAAGATCGAGAAAAAACTTGACCGTCACAAAAGGGGAGACGGATGGACACCTAAATGTGCGCGCCGTCTGTAGCACAGAGATTAAGTGATAGTCCATGTCCATCCAAGGACGTCCACGAATTGTGCTATTATTGCTCTGATGCGAGCTCAGAGTTCGTAAGTCCGAAGAAAATATAACGGGGTTCCACAGGACCTGGATACAGTTCTGGTCTGTAGCAACCATTACACACATTAAGCCAACTACTGGAGGGTGGCCAGTCAATAACTGCCATGGGAAAATAAATTTAAAATACACGTGATAGAAGTTGTAAAGATTATTTTGGAACTTAGTGTACACGTATAAGAGAGCGTTTAAGCATGCTTGCCACTGCGTTTTTAATAGACTAAAACGAAGATAATATCTATGGTTCGGTCCTCCTCTAATGAATTTTAATGTTTATTACAATCTATTTCTAACCAATCAAATTTCCAGACACGAAAAGAGGTCCAGGCTAGTGCTGTCAAATTTAAATGAACTTTTTGTAACTTTTAAAAATTCTCATCCTGAATGCAAAACTGGAAGGTCAAAATTTTGTGACCTCCGCCCAGAGTGGTGTATTTTAGCTGGATCCTTAGGGACACACTCCATGTGTGTATTGGAATCATCAAAATGTCAAACTGATGATTGCGGGTGCAAAATTCGATGACCTTTAACTACAAAAATAAAAATGTTAATTTCAGTGATGTTTTCATTTTTGTATATAATTCAGTACCTTACTTCAATAATAATTGACTATATCCCCCCAATATCACACACGATTTGGCAACAGCCTTAAGACCAGTTGTAGAGTAATGTGAATAATTTCCTCATTTTCAAAAAAAGCCGGTGACATCATTAAGAAATATTTGTGTAGCATGTAAGTGAGTGACAGTTCTAACCATGCTGTCAAGTTACATCAATGCCCGTGAACAAGCAATTCACTGCTCGGCAGTAGAGTGTCGTGCGCAAAACCTGACAAAGACTACGCTGAACAGTGCCCTTTCAAAGTTTTTATCGTGAGTGATGGCCAACTTCAAAGCACGGAGCATTGAGGTCTACCCATGCCTACATTCGTCCCTTCCACTGCTTAAAACATTTCTACTTGGATCCGTAGAGCTTCATGCTTCTCGGCAGAACGAAACAAAAACCGAATTTAAGAAACCTTGGCACAGAGACACAATTCAGGAAAAATGCTAAGGAGCGCTAATATGACAAGACCAGCAGTTAGTATTAAAAGCGGTCTCTTGTCGAGTCACTACGGAAGTTTTAAGAGAATTGCGAATCTTTCGAGAGCTTTACCAAATTCCCGAAAACTGTTGGGTGATACGGAAAATTTATGAAAAAAGACCATCATAACACACCCAAGAAAAACACGTAGCTAGCAACAGGACATTGCAATAATTTACAATAAATTTACTTACGTACGGGTCCACAACATCAATGTATCATCTAAACTCTAAATTATGAAATCATTTTTAACCACCGTATGCTGTCAGTTTATTCCTTCAATACACGACTCATTTAACTTTGTACGGATTGTGCATCAAAGGAATAAAACTGACAGCTAACGGTGGTTAAAAATGGTCCATTCTCTTAGATGATTTAGAATGAAGCAATCGTCAATGCTGTTGGATCCATATAGAGCAACGAGCTTTACTGACAGATGACGAAGCGATGTGACATTTCAACGGGACGAACCAACAAAATCAGGTGGTGTTTCTGATATCTATTTTCTGGGTAATTTGCCTTAAATTATCCGTGTTATCCGGTTGCTCGTTACAGAGTAATAATCTAATTATGATTTATTTGGTTTATTATCACAATGGCCTTTGTTTATTCGACAAAACCTTCATAACAGTGAAAAGTCCTGTGATACGTAAATACCAGACCAAAAGCGGAAGATTCGGGTTTCTTGCAATCGCCTATTTTACTGTGATGATTCTACAGTCGCTGCGGGCACAGCTCAGCATTATGTTTTTGTGCAGTGAACACACAGCGCACAATAGTAAACATGTCCGTATAAGAATAATCACCGTTAACGTACAACTGACACTGCCAGAAAAACAAACCCGAGACAGGCCCGAGCAACGCTGAGTAACAGCTTGATGGCGGAGAGTGAAGTGAGCGTTAATATTATCAACAGCATGTACCGTAAATCTCAGTTCGGATTTCAAAAATGCTGCTCCACTGAGACAGCAATATGCAATTTCACTGTCCACATAATAGAGTCTTTAAATAGTAAAATGTCACCAATAGGAATTTTCTGTCACTTGTCAAAAGTATTTGATTGTGGGAACCATGACATATTACAGAAATTACAATTCTATGGTATAAATTGGACAGCATATGAGTGGTTTAAGTCGTACCTACAGAACAGTAAGCAAAAAGTTTCCTTATATGGATCAAATCATTTAAGTAAGTTTTCCACTTCATCTAAGTGGGTATATATATATATATATATATATATATATATATATATATATATATATATATATATATATATATATATATATATATATATATATCCACAGGGTTCAATCATGGGTCCCTTTCTCTTTTTGATACATGTGAACGACCTCCCTATCTGAAACGAAGCTGAAAGGACACTTTGCTGATGATACAAGCATCACTATTAATCCAGTAAAAGAAACTCCAATTGAAAATGAATCAAATAAGGTCTTTGAGAAAGTCATTGTTTTCCTGCAAATGGGCTTGCTCTAAACTTTGAAAAAACACAGTACATCCAATTTTCTGCTGCACAAAGTACAGTTCATTCAACAAATATACCACATCAACAGAAGTCAGTAGACAGGGTAGAGCATACTAAGTTTTTGGGTGTACATATAGATGAGTATCTTAATTGGAAAATTCATATTTTGGATCTTCTAAAGCGACTATGTTCAGCAACTTTTGCCATCAGAATAATTGCAAATTTTGTAGATATAGAAATTAGTAGGCTTACATACTTTGCATACTTTCACTCTCTGATATCATACAAATAATATTTCAGGGTAACTAAAACTTAGACAGAAAATATTCACTGCTCAAAAGAAAGTGGTTACAATAATGTACGGGGCTATAGTCGTACATCTTGCAGGCATCTTTTTAAAAGGTTGGGAATTCTTACAACAGCCTCACAATACACTACTGCAATTTTTTCTCAACAACATGAACCAGTTTAAAAACACTGACATTCATGATTATAAGACCAGAAAAAGAAAGACACTATCCTTTACTCAACCTACTTTTGGCACAGAAAGGGGTAAAATAGGGTGCTTTAAAATTTTCGACAAATTACCAGATTTAATAAAATGTCTTGACAGCCATAAGTAATAGCGTTAAAAATAAATTGAAATCATATCTCCGTGGCAACTCCTATACCATAGAGGAATTCTTGAATAGGAATAAATAAATCTATAAATATTGTATGTGCATTTTGTGCCATTTAAGGGAATGGGGTAAATAATAGAAATATTAATCTTTAACTCTATTGTTATATATATATTAGTTTCATATGTGCATTTCTTGTGCATTGGACACGTACCACATCGTAATAGCTACCGTACCGTGCGATTGATCAAGGAACACGCAACCAACTAACTCACTCACTTGCGTTCCAGTGGCGACAATGCCGGCGGGCGCATTCCACCATCCGATCAGCTGATACAAATTACACATGAGAGACGTTCATGTTCACACATAGTACTAAGATCGAGAAAAAACTTGACCGTCACAAAAGGGGAGACGGATGGACACCTAAATGTGCGCGCCGTCTGTAGCACAGAGATTAAGTGATAGTCCATGTCCATCCAAGGACGTCCACGAATTGTGCTATTATTGCTCTGATGCGAGCTCAGAGTTCGTAAGTCCGAAGAAAAAAATATAACGGGGTTCCACAGGACCTGGATACAGTTCTGGTCTGTAGCAACCATTACACACATTAAGCCAACTACTGGAGGGTGGCCAGTCAATAACTGCCATGGGAAAATAAATTTAAAATACACGTGATAGAAGTTGTAAAGATTATTTTGGAACTTAGTGTACACGTATAAGAGAGCGTTTAAGCATGCTTGCCACTGCGTTTTTAATAGACTAAAACGAAGATAATATCTATGGTTCGGTCCTCCTCTAATGAATTTTAATGTTTATTACAATCTATTTCTAACCAATCAAATTTCCAGACACGAAAAGAGGTCCAGGTTTATCCCGTACAACTGTATATAAATCCCTCAAGCACACCTCTGGATGTCCTCAAAATTAAGGCAAATCCGGACGTATTGCAATTGCAATGGGGGATGCAAAGATGACCACAATTGTTCACTTAATGATGCATGACGAAGATAGGAATCTTTCCTTGTTTTAGCGATAGTTTGCATTCCGTTTTATAGCCAATGTGATGATGTAGAAGGTAAATATTTTGTACAGAAAACCGCGTCACCAGCAACCCATGTGCCCCCGGCGTTTTCAGTTTTACAGGTCGAGTCATAGCTGACTAAAACAACGCGAACGCGGATAGTGGAAACATTCATATAGCTGACATGGCAGCAGAGATTAGTTTCAATCGTTTGTTTCATACGAATGATAAAAACGACTGAACGAAAAAACAATCGATTGTTAAGAGCAGTCTATTTTCTCATCGCTAGGCTCGTGCGGTATCCGACAGTGGAAGGCAATCAGTGGCAGCTTTGCGAAAATTGTTCGGCAAATGTGTCACCTCAAGATTCGTTGTCATTCCCCGACCGCCAAGATTACCGGGATTTGTTCGTTTGTGAATTTTTCTTGTGGTCTTCCCTCAGAATCGAGTCTACATAATTCAGTCAAGAACACTGTATGAACTGAAACGAAGTCGAGATGTGTGGTACTCCACGTCAGATGTTGCAAAACTCACTCAAGAGGGAACCTCAAGAGCAGATTTGAAGAAAGCATACGTACAGGACGACGCCATGTACAGGACAATTTTCAAACATTGATAATTTGGATTACTGTCTACAGAAGCCAAATTGTGTCGATTTTTATCGGGGTTTTCACAAGTCCCATTTTTCTGGTCGCGCTGTATAAATAACTTTTCATTGTTTAGATCTTTGCGTAAGGTTTCTCTAAACGATTTACCACAGCATAAGAAAGGCAACAAGGGATAATTAAATTCCGCGTTCTCAGGTACCAAGACTAGTTATATTGCCCGGTAATGATCACGAGGGAAGTGCCAGGAGGAAATAATTCTGGTACGCCACGTACGTTCCGTCGCGCACACCATCCGGGTAGTCTGTGGAGAGGCTGTTCGCCGGGCAGGCGAAGCGACAGCTCGAGAGCAACCCGATTCGGGTCCTTGCTTGCTTGCTTGCATGGCCTCGCCGCGCCCGCTGTCTTGCGTCCTACGCACCACATACTTGGTCTCGCCTCTGCTGCCAGCACACTAACAGGTTTACACGAAACGTTCACGCTGGCATAGGGCAGACATGTACAGCTACTTTCCAACACTGTCCCGGAGGTAGAAACGCTGCAGAAAGCGAAAGTATAACTCGTGCTGAGGTCACAATCATCTTTTACACTACACAGCTCCGCCACATAACGTAACCTCAGATTGTTTTCGATTGCAGTAGAGCAAGCAATCACACACCTGGCGCAGAGGGTGATCGAGATTCCTTGAAATGGATTTTCGTTTAAACTATAGAGGATCTCGCGAAATCACACTTCTGAAGTAATTTTTTTCCCTTTCCGCTAACATATTCCGCCTCGCCTACTGTTCGATATATGTGGTCGGAAGGTGTAGTCAAGCAACGTCAACTCAACTACAACCAGTAGTTTTGGCTTTCCCATCAGCATGAGAAACATGTAATAAGATGTACCTTTTAAACACTATGTTCGAAGTTGGTTTGGTTTCGCAGTGTACCACCAAATTTTGAATATGCAATAATTAATGAACTGTTATAAGGGTAGCAGATATGAGCGCTTTTTTTTCAGTCTGGCCCACTGATGGTACTGATAGCAATGGATTTTGTTCTGTTATGTAAGAGCACAACACACAATAACGGCAATGCCGACATCGACAGCAATGTAGTTCTGTTAACAGAGCTTTAAAAAAGCAATCTGTTGTCTCTCCGATGGGGAAAATTAGAACATACCATAGGACCGTTTACCATTACGGAAAATTCAGCACAATATGAAGTTTGGAAAGAGGGTGTCCCATTTTCAACAGTTAATGAATGGGCGACGTTTGGTAAGGAAGAGTACTTCTCGGTAAGATCAACTTTAAACTGATCCACAAACTGTGGACACTCGCGAGGACATCGAAAAGAAACAATGGATAATGAACAATTTACGACTAAAGGACAATGAAACAGCTGGCAAAAATTTATCAGGAGGTATTACATAGATTTTACACGCAGCATTAACTACCAGGGTTCTCTATGCAAGCTAAGTGCAGTCTTGTTAAATGATGACCAAAAGCAAATACGAAAATCAGTTTCTCAACAACGACTGGACGTTTTAAAAACAATCGTGTTGATATGCCATGTCTACCACTATGGCATAAAAGAAACAATAAGTCGATTTTATTCGACGGAAAGTAGTTTTTTCTACGGTGTACAAGAGTGTCTTATCAGTTAGATTGCAAACCATAAAACAGTACTTGGCAAATATTACACAAGTCCTCATGAGCGACTATATGAAAAGACATGCGGTATAAAATCTGAGATACAAAAGAAAAAAGTTCGATAGTGATAATGCAAATGTCCGTGAAAATCTTATGACAGTGAAATAACTGGAGCATATGGCGGAAGAACTGTTAAAACACCCGGCCAATTCATCACATAGGGCACGCTGTCTTCCATCTATAACGAAACCGCAAACAAAAGTTTCTCTAGGAAACTTTTTGTGTCCAATGCAGAAGCTACGGCAACTGCACATGAGAATTCTGGAAACCTTTCAGAACTGGACTTCAAGTATCTATTTGACTACCAGGATTAGGCTTTAACAAAGTGCGGAGGTCTAGAAAACATCTAGGTGCAAAAATAAAGCCTTTTGACTAAGACAGTCAACACGGAGGCATGCTTTAAGCGAAACGGATTGGGAGCGTGATTTGTCGGGCATCGTAACAGCCGGCAAGGGGAATGCCTCGGGACGGACTGCAGCTTATCCACTTCACAGTTTCGTCGTAGTCCAGTGAACGTACAACCGAGGTCTGTGGTCGACAGTCCCGAAGAAGGCAACCAGGGAAGCTTTCAAAATATGGTGGAAAATGCCGATTACTCTGACGCAACCGTGAAAATGACGGTCGTTCTTAAATCTTCAGTATGGAATAAAGTGCCGCAGTACATTAATCCCGCCATTCATTAGCTAACGGGGTACTTGAATAGCAACTTCTTGAGGAAAAGAGACTCCATAAAAACATGGCAGCTGAGGTGCAGCCCGCTTCATCCGGAACGAAAACCACCGATGAAATGACAACCTACCTCTAATACATCGTTGAATACTTTGGTTGTACCTTGGGAATCAAATTCTGTGTGATAACCGCGAGCGGACCCCACGCGTATATGCTATTGGCTTAAGCTCCACGACGACTTATGAAGAAATTGGTATTAAGTCTACATTACTCTCCGATGCTATTTCAATTAATGAAGCTAGCGGCTACCTTGAATTGAACGCACTGTGTAATGCGCAGAAATCCGGGAACAGGAGTCAGTAAACGCCATTTCATTTTACCGCGAAAGAAACCAAGATTGGACTCTTTCATTATTTTAAATTATATAATACTTACAGAGGTAACTTCTATCGACAAACGATTACTACCACCGCCCCCACGCAGCCGCAGTAGGCCAGAAAGAAGTTGACGGCAGTTATAAGCTGCAGGCATTAATAAGTAGCATTCTTGACTCTACGCTGCTTAAGTGACTGCGAGACACTAGACACTACACAACTGATATGAATTCTAAATCCTGCAACCCCAATTTTTTTTTTCATGACAAGGAACTTGAAACTAAGAATCCCATTTCGATTACAAGCCAGGTTAAGTCGAGCCTAGATACCCTTTCATGAAACCAATAAAAAGAAAAAACGTTACGGCTCTCTTAGGGAGTGTTAGTGTAATGTTTTTTACGTTGGGCACTTATTGTTTCTAGCCACAACAAAAAGTTTACGATGTATGATAAATATTTTACATTACGACAACCAGTAGGTACATGCCGAACAGCACTCCAACAGGGGAAACTGCTAAAAGGAGGCCGAGGGTTCACACACAGATCGGGAGAAGGTCGCTCCAAATGCCGTAGAGATGCCTAAGATGAACACAGATCTTAGGCAGCAGCTGGGGCGGTGTGATCTCTGGGGACTGGCCGCAATCTGCGGAGCGCACTTTCCTTTTTGAGCAGCAGCTGCAGCAACAGCCGCCGCCACACTGGGACAAGGCCTTGCCGACATTGGCCGCCCCGAATACAGCAGCTACCACGCACGGCAGCAGTGGCTGACTCAGTCGCGGACCGACTGCTTCCTACGCAGCTCCGGCGCGTTCGCGCACCCACACCATCGCCAAAGTTTTGCTTCCAGCATACACTGGAACGTCACAAGAAGACAGATTCATGCCTTATCCAGTTACAGTCTGCAATGAAGGATTCCAACACTTATCAAAATCAAGCGTTGTATTATTTTCTGCCAAAGCATTCCGCCACTCAGTGGACATCCAGTTCCGCTACTGGTGTGCAAATGCCAGCCTTGGTCGTCTATGAACAGCGGTCAGTACAGGTACATGAACAGGCGAGTGCTGTGGAGGCCCACAGGCAACAATGCCCACTGAATGGTCGTTGAGTAGACACTCTCAGTAGCCCCATGGTTCATTTGAGCGGCCAGAAGCTCAATGTCTATTCATCTGTACATATCTCTGCGGCTGTCGTTCACACCTGACTTCTATGGCCCGTGATGGACCACCGTTGTCTTTGAGTCTGTTTTGGATAGCACCATTTTACCAAGCACAATTAGTAGGCCAAAGAGCACTAGCACATTTTGTTGGTGCAGGTCAGATATACTCAGGGGCAAACTTTATTTATGACCCCATCCAGCACCCCTTAACCCACTGTTATGCTAATTGACTTATGACGGCTGTGGATTGATTTATGGTGCCCTAAGGATTATCTGTCCTCAGAGAGCACTCAACTCTCCTCCACCTTTCCCTCTAGGAAATCCCCAACCCTCCCCCTGCCACTTGACGATACAAATGCTCTCCCCTCCTGGGAGATACTGCTGCCGAGACCACCAAGCTGTCAACTGGTCAATTTACAAGGGGGAATAGTAGTTCAGCACAAACACTCGCTATTTCAATTCGTCTCACGCAACACACACGCCCATTTCTGTCGTCGCTCTACCAGCACACTGGCTAGTTCACTATTCAGCTTTCCAAATGCCGCAACAAGGCGCAGCTGCAGCTAAAAGCAGACTAGCCGGTAGCTGGAATCCTTTCTTCCAGTTGGCCACTGGTGGCAGACGCGTAGATAAGTATCAGCACCTTGGGCATACACAGTATTTCTAACCAATACCACCCCAACACAGCCCTCCCCCACTTTAAAAAATCCACTTCACCCAACCCAAGACAAGGATGTTGTTGACCATACACCTCAAATTTCTCATGTGAGGTTTAGATTTCTCACTTTTATATGTGTTATTTTCGAAGACAGGAGAAATTGGGGCATACAAGCGTTTTCACAATGCTGAAGTATCGTTACTACTAGTGAAAATCCTGTAGCAGTATGGCTTAGGTTATGTTTTTCACATCAAGTAAAAATAAATCTGTTCTGATCAGCTTAGTATCCGTTACGTCCTGCATCACAGGAAAATAATATTAAGCTTCTTTTGGCTCATGACAGAGTGTCAAGAGCATTCTCTATGTCTATCACAGGCTGCTTCCTTACTTTCGAATCCTCTTAAAGTAACTAAATGTTTCGTTATGTACAAATGTACAAAGTTCCTTAAGGTATCAAGGTAACAGAAGATTTCAGTATCAAGACTACACTACGCACCACATTATAAATTCGGTAGTACAGTAGATTTTATTACATAGGTCATCTCTCCCTGTGTAGGTGGCAGATCGAAATTTCGTTAAAAGATCTCTCTCTAACGAAAAAAAACGACAGATTACCACTCCAACCCCAAATCATATCTGTGGTACTCCAGCCCTCGCTTCCACCTGGTGGCACATTACTGATATCAAATTGAGAGGCTAATTAACTAAATTGATCATGAGAGTCACTTTGCACAACGAGTAATTTTTTTTCACCTGTCCGATTACACTTGCCAGATAGTTCAAATGGAAATCCCTGGAGGGAAGACATATGTTCCCTTCGACGAAAACTATTGAGAACAGACATATGAAGCAAACAGCAGAAGGATTCTACTGCCCCGACATACATTTCACGTAAGGACCACGAAGATACGAGGAATTCCCGTTCATAAGGGAGCATATAGCCGGTCTTTTTCCTTGCTCTTTTTGCAAATGCTCTCTGAGGACATAATCCTGGTGGTGGTACAGAGTATCCTCCTCCACATACTGGTTTGCGAAGTAAGCATACAGACGTAAATGAAAATTTAGTCTTAAGGCGTCATTCCATCCCTTTATAGGCCCACAAACCTCACAGTAGGATAGTGTGTCTTATTTATCACGAAAACAAAAACTGGAACTTCTGCCACCGATTGTCTTTCGGTAAAAATCTTCCTGTTAACGCTTCATTTCCCCCTTGCAGTGACTGCGTGAGCTGTGTGTGAGAGGTTGTAATATGTTCACCCACAACACTTAGAAGAAGCAGTAAGGGTCAACCTCTCAATTTCATTTCCAACAGAGTATTGCTTACCTGCCGTATTCTCACGTATCTCCCAATCTTTGATGCATACGATTTAAATCCACACGAGTTGCAAGACGAGATGTCTCCTACCAAGTCACAGGTCCCTGTTAATTCTCTAGAAATCCCATCACAGCACTGTTCCATTAGTTAGGATGTGTAGTTCTCCACCAATCACTGACTATGTAGAGCACTATAACAACAAGAAAAATAGCACACTAACATACACGTCAAAATTCACAACGAGAAAGTATATGCAGACTGCATGAAGAAATTCAGAAGTATAACAATTCATCGAGATCTAACGACACCTGGTAGATAACTCGATAAGATACTACCGCATCCCTCCCTTCTAATATATTGAAAACAAATACTGTCTGCATGTTGACGTCAAGTACATTAAATATTCAATGTACATGTACTGGTCCACTTGAGCAGGTGGCCATTGACCGAAGTCACTTACACAGAACTTTGTGAAATATTGTGCTCCTACAGTAGAGGCGACAAAACCTTACAGACTATCAATCACAAAAGAGTGTTCCTGTCTCATTGTTTCATAGTAAGTTTGATACATTGTTTCTCTGCTGTAACACATCCAAGCAGTGTATAACGACAGCTTTCTATACCGTCATAGATTTTGTTTTTCTGACTTGGGTCAGTGTCAAGTACTGAACCAGCATTGACATTTTGATCCTTTGGCTCTAACACATTGCTAGTGCAAGTTAAGGTGCTCCCACAACACACAGGGTGGCTGAAATAAAAGGCAGAGGTGGTGTTTCTTATTGACAAAAATACGGAAGACATCTCAATATATGGAGACTGGATGAGTTTGCAGCACTGTGAGGCATTTCCAAACAGCTATCTGAAAGTTATGACCTCTACATCTAATCTCATTTTCCAAAGCAATGAGTAGCAGATGTCTTGGTCTATTTTTGAAGAGACCCTGAGCTCCTCATTTTGGTGGTGCATATTGCACCCAGGTATGTGATCACTGTTTCATTGTCCTAGGTGGTCATCATGACCTAAAACTCTTTGGACACGGCATCTTTCATTTTTATGGCTTAAATACATAACCACATGTGGAACAAGGTTGTATTCTGCATGAGAAACTGATAAGAGAATGGATAGTATGCAGCATGAGTTGTCACTCCCACTGGATGTGGAACGTAATGATTTTCATACACCTAGTAGGATATGTAGGTACCCCTCAAACCATATTTTTTGTAGTATTTTCATCAATTTTAAGTAGTTTCCATTAATTTTCGTAATTTTACCAGGTTTTTCGTAATTTTAACACATTTTAGTCAATTACTTGAGGTCCATATCACTACTCTCAACAAGCTGTCAGGTCAAGAAAACATCTCATTGCATCAATCTTGTGATGCCATCAGCCACTGACATTGCTGAATGGTTCTAAATCTCTGTAATACTGCTAAACCACCCGCTCCATTTCTTTGCGAGGGTTATGTACATGTGGACATATCGCGAACCCTGTTACACAGCCTACATCACGTGACAAATTCTGTTTCGTAGTGTAGGAAACACCCATCAGCAGAAGGTACAAAAACTACATTGCTTAGCCAAAACACTTTCTAAATCCGCTAAGATTTTATTACGATTAGCCATCTCCCCCATGTGAAAGGAGACACTAAGTATTCTCGCATTCGCGAGATGAGGTCGGAGATTCAAAGCTCGAGCACTCAACCCTCTGTTGTTTAAATGAGCTACCCCTCAATGAACAAATAGGTTAAGGATCCTAAGCAAAACTATATGGCTTCTCCATTCATCTCTTACCTCTTCCTCTGTCTTTAACCAACCCTCCCTGCAACACTGTATCAGAATTTATTTGAAACAGACCAGAATTCGTAGGGTACTATGCTCACTACATTCGATGTGTCGTGATGGAACAGAACGAGCCGAGTTCCACGTAATAAATAAAGTTTGATATTTTGCTTTCCCAAAGAGTATAACATGTACTCCAAAGTTGTACTGATCAATGCTAATGGTATAAACCGGTTTGCTCATGCCAAGACTAACTGCCATTCTGCAAAGGCTGTTCCCTACTAATGTTACATCATGTGTCCAATTACACACTATATCTGTAGAAGCTTGCATGCTGACGAGTATAGCACTCCTTGTTGGGTATAATGGGTACAAGTCTCATACATTTGATAGTAATGTGGTGATGTAACAGATGATTTAAAGAAGCAGCAATGTACGGTTTATGCATGTTGAAGCTCCAGACGGAAGTAGTTTGAAACATTTTACATAAATCACCTTTGCTACCAATTCTGTAGTATTGTAGTGCCTGGATTCCACGCCAAGAAGGTGCTGCGAAGAGGGAAACGGTCACAGAACACAAACACATAGCAGTGATTTGTGATACGCGAAATTACATGCCGTGCTGCACTAACTCCACGAACAGAACGAACACTCTTCCAAACACGTTTGTCAAGAAACTGTATGCACAGGGATTGCGGTACCTCACAAAGTTTCATCACTAACTTAGTCTTCATTTTCATAACTGCATTGATTCTATGTCCAAAATGTGGCAGAGGCATGGACTGCTTCATATACATTTTTGTTCATCTAGAGGAGGCATTGAAATAGGTTTTCCATTGATGAACATGACTTATCACACGTGCTGAGTGTTTTAAGGAAAAGGTCGCTGTTAACTATTGCAGGCAGGTAGCGCTCTAAGTCACACACAGAACCTGCAATTGCGTAAGAGTCGAATGCAAGTTAGACTGCACAACTGATGAACCCCGAGGAAGAACGGAAAAATTGCTTAAATACGGGATAAATTACCTGTCTCAACACTTCCCTTTCTCTAGGATGCATCATCAGTCTACCACTAAATCATATCTCATTACAACCCATCTCAACCAATTACTCCTACTTTCTGTAGTCCTTTAATGCAGATCCATATGAATTTACAGGCTGATGGTTCTCTTTTCCAGGAAAGTGTCAAAGATGGCACCGAACTTGCAAATATATCCCTGTTACCTCAATACACAACCAACAGAATGTTGTTAGAAAACCATGCACCAACTGTTCTCAAAGATGTTTGTTACTTGACACCACAAGGTTTTGAATGGTAGAGAGTATAGAGAAACACGCGGTTAAAACACTTTAACAGTCTTCCACATAGTCAAACAGGTGATGCATTCTAGAATGAAATTTTCAGCAGAGTGAATGAAACTTCCTGGCAGATTAAAACTGTGTGCGGGACATGGACTCGAACTCGGGACCTTTGCCTTTCGCTGGCAAGTGCTCTACCAACTGAGTTACCCAAGCACAACTGCTTTCTTTCAGGAGTGCTAGTTCTGCAACGTTCATAGGAGAGCTTCTGTAAAGTTTGGAAAGTAGGAGATGAGGTACTGGCAGAAGTAAAACTGTGAAGACAGGGTGTGAGTCGTGCTTGGGTAGCTCAGGTGGTAGAGCACTTGCCCGCGAAAGGCAAAGGTCCTGAGTTCGAGTCTCGGTCCGGCACACCGTTTTAATCTGGGCAAGTTTCAGGTGATGCATTCTTTAGTTGTATATTGCAGTCCCCTGGCTGGTAATACAATGCTCTTTAGCTAAGGACACTATATAAAAATCTTTAAGGTGTTTGCCTGTAACTTTGGGATCACACATGGGTTTGTGATCCGACATACATAAATTTATTACTCTTCACTTGGGGGTCAATCACATTACACAATATATTCCACCAGCATTATCTGCTGTTAAGGAAGAATGACTGTTTCTTTCATTTCCGGTGCTTCCATCTCATCAACACCTAGCACACATGCATTTGTTTTCTATAGGTGTATGCACTATTTTGTTCAAGACAAAAGAGGTGTTAGTTTGGAAGATTGTAGTGTTTAAGTCAATAGAAGTGCAGTTTACTGGGACAGCTTGGTCTGCTGGTCTGAGCTGCAGGTGTGGCAAACGGAAGTAGCCACTTGATATGGGAATTCCCAGCAAAGGAAGTCTATGCAAACAAAGGGGACAGCAACTGCGGGGCGATCTGGCGTGCAGATGAGCACAAAAAATTTAACTTGTGCCCACTATTGTAGACAGCAGAACTCACTGGGCACTCAGCACAGTCCATGTACTAATACAGTGAGATGTGCCCATAATAGTAGACAACTGATGGTCATTCATAGGACACCTCTTGGTCAGTTCAGACAACAGCATATGGTGCAGCCCAGTGATCACCAGATATGTTTATCATGAGCCATGAATGTATAACTACATCTGGTGAGTGCTTCATGACTGTATGCCTTATGCCATTGGAGTAAAGGTGCTGCAGTTGTTTAAATACCCAACATTGCAATCAATTTCCTGATAACTACTTTAAAAACAATATTCCACACACTGCAATCTATTTCTGCCAATCCATCAATCAGTATTTCCCAAAGGGGTCTGCATCCACCAAGGATAACTATCAAACATAAAAAGGATTTCCATTTAATTAATTAGTCAATCAAATTGATGGATTAGAAAAGGACAATCTGAGTAACTTGTGCCTAATCTGAAGCAGCTCGTGTTCAACAACAAAATACCGAAAGTGGCAAAACACGTTAACCTACAGTACTTCAATTGAGCCATTTCCTGCCAATCAATCAATTTAATTAATTAGACAAATAATTTGACATCGCAGGTAGTGACATGGAACAGAATAGGTTAAGGGGAACTGACAAAGTAAGTGTAGCAGAAATCCCCTTCAAAAATTCAGGACGTGCGCAGATACGTGGGGGAGGGGGGGGGGGGGGTAAAATGGAGGGGCTGAGCTCTTCCTGGCAATTGTGAACAGGGTAGCCCCCAAAATAAAGAAAATAAACTACCCTGTATTTTTCCTCTCCAGCAGTTCAGTACAGATTGAGTCTTCCTACCAATTTCCGAACACAGGTGGGGAGGGGGGCTGGGGGATTTCCCAGGAGTGGGAAGGAAAAATTAATTGATCAATTTAATTTATTAGTCAATTAACTTGATATCAAAAGTATGTTTCTATTGATGGCAGGGGTAGGGTCGGGAATTTCCCAGAGGGAGGGAGGAGTGGTGCTTTCTGAGTAGGTCAGGTTATGCCCAGAGGGTTATAAATCAACACCCAGGGTGTCATAAGCCAATTAGCGTAACAGGATAAGCGACGGGGAATGGGGATCATAAATCAGTCAAGTTTGCCCCTAAATATAAGCAACTCACGCTAACAAAATGTGCTCATGCTCTCTTTGCCCTACTACTATGGGTACGTAAAGGCGGCACGTGAATAGTTCACAAACTGTCATTTCTGAAATGCTTCCACCCTTGAGCCGTATGCCAATGGTCATGGTCTTTGGGTTTTGAACAGCTTCGTTTCCGCATTACGTTGACTGCACCTTTTCCGCATCCACACCTGTCGTCTTTGGGTGGCTACTCCATGTTGACGTCTAATAGAAGCGGTGGTCACAATATGAATGAAATATGTATCTAAGTATCTTACGTACGAAGGTATGCTGAGAAATAATGCACGTTCGTAGAATGCGAACAAAATGACCTCGAAAAACTTACCAGGTGGCACGAGGAAGATAACTTCTACCTCTACACGTATGCGCAGTTTGAATGAGTTCCATTCATCCAGAGTATTTTGAGTAGCGGAAGTATGTGCTTTAGTGCTATATCAACACGAGTTACATAGGGTGCTGTTACCAAATTTTTAGCTATTGAAAACAACTTGTTACACATTGTGAGAAATGCCTTAGTCTTAAGGTAAATTTATGATTTTGAAGCTTAATAATTTTACTTTACTGTACTTTTCACATGATCTTCCTGAATGTTTTTGTTTCTGTTCTAGAATCATCTGTGAATTACGTTTCAGCTTACCCTCTTATCTTGCCTAAAAGGGTAAACACGCGAGTCAGCTGCAGTTTTCGCCGCTGAGTTGTTTAATGGAGAAAATACCAACTTACAGCAATATTAAAAACGATGAGCTACGTGAAACTCCTAATTTACTCACAAAAATTGTCAGAATAAAGCAAGAAAGCTTAAGACACAGTGAAAAATTAAAAAAACGCAAATACCGTGACTACGGAATGAATGCAGAAGATTTTTATAATCTCAGAGACAAACAAGAGTATGCAATTCTCCTGCATTTACTATTATTCTGAGAATTAATACTATCACCCACCTACTTTATTTCCTTTGCCACTTTTGTTTTTTCGCAGGGCGGTTCTTTCTTAATATCTGGAAATGGAACTTCACTTTGAAAATTTATACTTTGCATACATTTTTTACTACCCGTAACTGTAAAGCGACAGTTATCTACAACAAATGTGGTTGAAAGATTTTTGTGCTTTCGTGTTTCATACATATATTTGTAATATGTGAGAAGTGTATTTAGATTTGAGCACACTGAACTGGTCTGTTACCTCACACCGATAACGTACCCTGAAGTCATTAACCAGTGTCCTCCTCCAAACGTTGTGGTTCTTGTTTGAAGTCATCTACAGTTTCATCAAAGAGACTGATACTGCTTTCTGGATGGATGAGGGATGATTCGCAAAAGCAAGATGGACATCATTCGAGCGTTATATGCCATGGCGAGGCGGGAGGTTGGGGATGGAAGAAATGCATCACCAATTGCAAATATTCTATACGAAGAGAAATATTTCGATCTCTTTCCTTTTGTTACTGGGCTGAGGCCTGCTATTAGCCGAAAATGGTATTAAGTGAGAATATAGAGACTGCACCAAAACATAATATTAGTGCTATTAGAGTATGTGTGACGATTTAGACACTACATAATACAGCGTTCTACTCAGTTTTTATTAATTTTAGTATGGAAATAAAGTCGAAATTAAAATTATGGTACATACGGTACACACACAAATAATTCCCTCTCCCCCTCACACAAAAATTAAAACACTGAAGCTGTTTTTAAATTACGTACTATGCGACTACTTGTGAAGAAGGAACATCTGAAATTTGTGATTAGGCAATGCTTTTTTTTGTGTATAGCCTTCGGAATGCGACAGTGAGAGCTGTCCCTCAATCTAAACGTTCACATGTACTAGAGCCTTATATTAATTTACGCGATGTCTCTTCTTCGACTATTGGCTCAGTTTGCCACACTATGATGAATACATAGTATATAAAGCTACTTGACATGTCACATTAGTCCTAGAGAAGATCAGCCCAAGAGAGATCGATAGCATTTACGATAAAACAGCAATAATAAAAATTCTTTCAAAGAGTCCACGTTACATGATTAACAGTAGGCTCTGGGAGATTCAAACTTTATATACTGCGACATACGGTACATACTATATCAAAAGCAGTTTTTATACCAATGTTAACAACTTTACATTTAGTGGGAGCGCAAAATAATATTCACAAAAAGTACGACGCTCATTTTCGAGCAACTAACCTCCTTTAACAGACCACTGACGCAGTACTATGAAACACCGCTAAACAGACACCAACAAAAACTTCCTGCAGCTGTGGATGGAGAGAAAGATAACCGAAATATGTGTCAAGCCAGAATGAATCTTCGCAGGTGCAACCCAACGCTTCCGAGACAGATAATCCCAGCAGTGTCACCCATCAAAGGGCTAGCTCCTGTGCCATACTGCTGTATGCGGCATCATGACTAACGCAACAAGCATGTCCGACAACCATACGAGTCCAACTGTGATGCGCATACGTTCTGTTCTTGAAATCCGGCTTCGTGTCATGATTTTTCTAGACGCTACATGACAGATTCCTTATTTTCGCCAGTCACATTCGAGGCCAGTATTTTTTTGCTACCCTGTGGCTCATTTTGGTAACATCGAATATTTTGTGAAAATTCCTATACGCCAAACGAGCCTTAAGTTCCTAACGATGAAAGTACTCATTTTTAATTTAACACTGCAGAAGGTATTATTATTAAACCTTATCCAAGTACAATTCTCTTGCGTGGCCGAAGTTGGAATCTTTATGGGAGCTGAATGACTACTATGCTCCTCGCACTCTCGGCGTCGCCGTCATTGAATGTAAAAGAACGCTAGGCAGTATAAAATTAAGAACCAATGCTTCGTGAACAGGAACTTCCGGAGGACCAGAAGGATTAGTATTATCATCAGTTGTCTCGCTCAGTCATGTCAAATTGATATTCACTTCGTCGAAACGATTCTTCACAAACGTTCGCTTTTACAACGGCATGCTGAGATGGTAGCCGCGGTTGAAACTAACGATGAGCAAGCAAATTGCTGCCCTCATTTCTCGTTTATAGAGTGTAGCAGATACCCTACAATGTTTAATTGGAAGGAAGAAAGAAAGGTTAAAGAAAAAACTATTATAATTTTGAATGCTCTTCGAAGAAACGAACTTGTTAACCTTAGACTTTCACCAGAAATGTAATTTTCAATTAACAGTCTTTCTGTCTCCGTTGATAGCTAAGATCAACTTACGAATTCAGCTGTTTCGGTTTCTTCACTGCTCCACAGAATGAACATGTCAATATAATTCACTTACACGGTACGTCTGCACGGAGTGTAAAGAACAGCCTTCTGGTCGAAGTATTGCTTGAAAAAACATTTCCACAGTCACTCACTCTTGCTCACACGACTCATCCACCATACGAAACATCTGATTATCCGTCAGTGATGGAGCAGTCCAATAATGCCCTTTAAGAGAGCCGTGCTGTATTTTTATGAAGCGAGCTTGAAAGGGGAACAGAGTCGAAACTAACAATGCATACAACTAAATTTTAACACGTTTAAAATAGTCCAGAAAATTGATATCGGAAAAACCAATTTCATTTCGTACGAGGAAGGCTTCTAAATGTGTGCTCCTAGGAGCAACATTATAGCAGGCACTAAAATAGATACCTTTTATAGTCTGAACTTATTTGTTAGTTATGGCATACCTAATCTGAAGAAATTTGAAGCCATTTAATGTGGCGGCACCTGAAGTATACAGCACGCAAAGAGAAGGAAGGAAATAGAGGTACTAAAAACTGGCGAGGAAACAAGACTAGAGAAACCATTGCTGTGAGGTATTTGTTGCGGCATCCTAGAACTAGGATATGGAAAACAGACAGCGGAATGTAGCACGGGAGTTACGCGGACATGCAAAGATTAGCCTAAGATAAGTGAAGATTAAGGATATAATTAAGTCAGTCTAATAGAAAGCCACTTTGATGGTATGCTACTTTTACACGCGGCTAGTGATACAGTTACCATTTATTTTTTGCCGTTAAAAAAGCCTAAATGCCCACATTTCTGATCGACCACACCGAAACAGTCAACAGCTAGGGCGAAAATTTTAACCGTTGTGCAATATTTCGGTTAGTTCATTAGCAACCAAATCGATACTCTTAAAAGAGCGGTAGCGAGAAGAGGTGAGTAGCGGAGGTTTAATGCCTTGAAAAATAATCAAGAAACACAGATCTGTAAAACCAACGGCGACCTACTCATTTCGTCTTTGGCGCTGTCAATGACAATGTAATAATTCAGTACTGTACTTTAAACGTACGTTTAAATACTATAGTAGAGCCAAATTAATCTTTAGAGCTGTCAGCGAATTGTAAAGGCAATCTTAAATGCTGTCACCAACTTTAAGTTGTAGCCTATATTCTGACGATGCTCTTTTTCATTTGAAGAGCGAAACCGGTCATAATAAAAAATACGAAGTGCGACTTGTGGCTATTTTCGAAAACTTAGTTTTAACAGTCGCTCCCCCTGCAGAAGATGCCTGCTCTTGGTAGAAAAGTTAACGAACTGTATCAAAACTGATGTAGTTGTGAAAATTATTAAATGCAGAAGATGCCTGCTCTTGGTAGAAAAGTTAACGAACTGTATCAAAACTGATGTAGTTGTGAAAATTATTAAAGGACATATTCATGCCTTTTGTGCGTTTCGTTTATACAGCTGCCTCACTGGTTATGTTTTGACGTACTTGGCCACAACACAAAAGGATTTACTGCAGTAACACTCCAACGCAAAAAAAGTCATTGAAAAAATACTGCACCAAATATTACACGAAATGTATCGGGAATCTGGACGTTTATTTCTAGTGAAACGAATTTTCTAAAAGCAACTACACAACACAAGCTTCTAAGCACGTCAGCGATCACAGAGCATGTATTATCAGTACTCATCTATGTTTTATAGATGTTCCTGGAGATCAATGTCACAGGCTAAGAATGCATCAAGGTAAAAATGTCATCGATAGTAATGAGACAATCAAAAAAGCTTGTAATGACTTGGTATGCATTTATTATATATTAACAGTGAAGATTAGATTCTGTTGGTTCATTAAGCTCTAGACACCTGTGCATTCACAATGAAGCACAGCATCCAGTAATCAAACGCGCGATTCCTTTCGCGTAGGCTCATTCCCATACTTGGGAAGTGGCACCTCTGGGCGAGATCTCTGCCCGAATTTACACAAAATACTACTGGATCTGAAATCTGTGGTACGAACATGAGACTGTTTTAGCGTGTTTCTTGCGAGCATCTACGCGGAAACAAAAAAACAAAGAGAGAGAATCTTATTGCGCTTCTGGTTGATTAGTTTATCTAATCTCTACACACGGCGGTTGGGCCAGGCACACCATGTACGCGGCCAGCGGGTGAAATGCGTGTGTGGCCGGCTGCAGCACCAGCAGTGGGTCCCATGAGTCATACAACCAACCGCAGCAGCTTCCTGCCTCAAGGACAATGGCACTAGCACCACACACACACACACACACACACACACACACACACACACACACACACCACTCCGCGCTGACCGAGCAGACTTCTCGCTGTCGCTACGAGTCGCATCCAGCCCAACAGCTACTAAGTTTCGGATCTACATGCAGTCAATAATACCGTCAACAAAACTGTGTGTAGTAGACTGATCAGCGTAGCGGCAGCTTTTCTCCGAATCAGACAAAATATTTTTTTTCTTTAAGGCATCTGGTGACTTCTTCCTAGAAAATGGATTAAAAGTAATGTTAGGGCGAATGCATTACTTTTACTGATGTTCTTTCACTTCCAATTTCCGCCACTGGGCACTAAGTCAAATCACGGACGACTACATGTCATCAAGAGGGTGTATTCTCTGCCTGGGGAACTCTGATACTGGAATGAGATTTTCACTCTACAGCGAAGTGCGCGCTGATATGAAACTTCCTGGCAGATTAAAACTGTGTGCCGGACCGAGACTCGAACTCGGGAACTTTGCCTTTCACGAGCAAGTGCTCACAGATGGTAGAGCACTTCCCGCGAAAGACAAAGTTCAACGCCTAAGTTTATGCCCCAGAAGGGTTTATACTCTCAAACTGGCACAGATGTAAAAGTACTGCACGTTTACTCTTCCCGATGTTGCAGTTCACGTATATACTGCTCTTGTTTGATGACAGGCTGTCTTCCACAATGACTGCTTTTAGTGTTTATTCCCACGTTCCATTTTACAAGTCCTATCTCCCTGTTTTCTCCCAGCAGCAAATCTTTTCTAACGATTTACTATCAGATTTCATTATTTATACTTTCAGTTTTCGAAATTTGTGATCATATTCAACAATTACTTCATCAACATAAATGAATTTGTGAATGACTATCTTTTACTAGTGTGCTCCAGTTACACTCGCTTTTACATATCTACAAGTATTTCGATTACGAGATACTGGTGAAAACAGTATTTATACACCGATTCTTTATTACTTTGTCATTTGTTTCGTTCAGTTCGAAATGGTGATTTCGTTGAAAGAATATACGAATGTGTTCTTGAAATAGTAAAAACTTGCTTTACTTTGTACACGAAACTAAACAAAGGAGAAACATACAAAAATTATCGACAGCGCATTATAAGGCTTTCCTTACTATATTATTTCGTATAGTGTCTTCGGCTTCTGTCACAGTCTGTAGTTTTCTAGTCTCCTAATCCATAAGAATGATTACTTCTAAACCTCTCTCTTCCCAAATGAATGCAAAAAGTTCTCATACGCATACGATTTTCGACAAAATCAAATGAAACATAACATGTAAGGACGCTGTTTCGCAAATTTTTTCCATAGTGGATGCTGTTATGCATCGTTGAGTACCTCCTAAACTTCCCAGAGTCCGGGATATAGTATCTCATGCCCCGAGCTTTTTTCAACTAAGTGGTTAAGTTTACAGAGGCTACCAATAAAAAAGTTCCTTAGAGACAATAGGTTACAATGACAGTAAACAAAATCCAGTTTCAGCGAAATGTAGAAGCCAACAACATTCATTCACTCATTCAGAAACAAGTGCTTCCGTGGCACTGGTTCGGAAATAGTGGCAGCGGGAACAATGAAAGGCATTTCGCGTTGCGGTGTTTAGCAGCACCGTCAACACCACGCGAAATTATATTTTATTTTCAGGATTAGACCTTATGAGGTAATAAACAATCTGCTCAAAAACGAGCATAGTTATACAGAAAGCGCCCGAAACACTCCAAAGATAAGAAACATAGAACTCTCATGAAATTAGACTATACAGCACAAAATTACGGACCTCTGTCAGTACACCTACTGGCAATACGGCGCAATCAAACTTTTGTGCCAGAACCACCAATTTGACTGTCAGCCTGTTAGGAGATGGCACTGAAGGTTTTTCAGGAATGTCAATTTCTTAACCACATAAAATATATACCGCTCTGCGGCGGAGAGACTCAGCACGCTCGATGAACTTTTGTTGTTTTCTTGACAAACAGTAAGTTGTTGATTACTTTCATTCGTTTATGTGCATGATCATCTGCCTCTATGTGCAAATTCTGCGCAGATTCATCATTTAACATATTTTACATATATGCACTTTTTGCTAAACTGCATACATTGATGAGTCAAACCATTATGGACACTGCCTACCGCGTCGTTGGATGCCACCTGTGGTGTTGCGGGCACATGAAGCAGTAACGAAAGTATGTAAGCAGGACAGACAGACACAGACAGGGGATCACCTTAGCGAAGATATGTGTTGCAAGTGGGGAAATCCATAGAGATAAGTGAATCTGACAAAGGACAGTTTATCATTACGCGAGCCTGTGAACGAATATCTCGAAAACGGTGAAGCTGGTCGAATGTTCAAGAGCTGCTGTCGTGAGCAACTAAAGAAGGCGGTAGGACGGTGTAATTTCCACTAGACGCTAAATGGTTCGGCGTTCACAACCCTTCACAGAACGTGGGTGAGGCTTGTCTGCTCTGGAAAGTAGGATAGACGGATTAGTGGTATCTCTGCCGAAAGAGCACAATAATGCTGACGCATGCGTTAGTTTTCACTTAAAACTTCCGGGCTGATAGGCCGTGGTCGAAGTATAAGACTCTCTCCTGACGTTTCGTCTCCGACTGCGAGAGACATCCTCGTAGGTAAAGCGGCGAACTGCGATGAGAACTCGAGAAGTGCTGATTATATAGGCAGTACAGAGGGCGCCAACTGTTCATCACGTGGCGTCGGCTATGAGATTGTCTCTGGTAACGCCAACATTCTCGATTGAAAGTAATCGATCGTCACTCTTGCGGTGCAACGCTGACATCCAAATTTTATCCAGTTTAACACCTTCGCCTTTCCTGTTACAATTATTACGATGTTTATCAATCTCGATAGCCGTGCATAATAATGCGAGGTTTTTGATATGACGCTCGTCTCGCTGAATTTTATTTCATGATCACCTTTCTGGTAAACATGTTCCGCTACGGCCGATTTATTCGTGTGACCCAGGCGGCAATTCCTCTTATGTTCAACAAGACGGGTGTTCACACTTCTCTTCGTGGTACCGATGTAAACCTGTCCACAACTACAAGGAATTTTATATACCCCCGCTGTAGCCAAAGGATGTCGTGCATCTTTTGCCGACCTTAAAAATTCTTTTACTTTCCTCGTAGGTCTGAAAATAGTTTCCACCCCATACTTGCCTAAAACTTTCCCAATGCGGTCTGTGACCTTACTAATGAACGGAAGAAAAACTTTGCCCCTGGGTCCACTGTTGTTCGTCGTTACTCCTTATTCTCTGCCTAGAGCGAAGTGCTCGATCTGTATCCTTGTTAGAATAGCCATTCTTCACGAAAGTTGAGCGTAGATGTTCAATCTCATCTTTTAAATGAACAGGTTCACAAAGTTTGTACGCCCTGCCTACCAAAGTTTTCATTACACCTCTTTTTTGTCTCGGGTGGTGGTTTGATTCTTTGTGTAGATAACGATCAGTATGTGTGGACTTTCTATGCACCTTATGGCCCAACGTTCCGTTCCGTCGTTTAACCACAGACACATCCAAAAAGTTCAATTGCCCATTCCTTTCCGTCTCCATGGTGAATTGGATTTTCGGATTAATGCTGTTTAAATGTGTCAGGAAGGCATCCAACTCCTCTGCTCCGTGTGTCCATACTACGGACGTATCATCGACATAGCGATACCATCCGGCTGGTCTCTTACTGGCAGTCTGCAACGCCCGTTGTTCAAAAGTCTCCATAAATAAGTTAGCCACAGCAGGACTTAAAGGACTGCCCATAGCCAACCCCGTCAATCTGTTCATAAAAGTTATTATTGTATTGAAAGTAGGTTGTGGTGAGGCAGCGTCGGAATAATGCCACAATATCGGTAGGAAAAATATCCCCCCCCCCCCCCCCATGAACCATGGACCTTGCCGTTGGTGGGGAGGCTTGCGTGCCTCAGCGATACAGATGGCCGTACCGTAGGTGCAACCACAACGGAGGGGTATCTGTTGAGAGGCCAGACAAACGTGTGGTTCCTGAAGAGGGGCAGCAGCCTTTTCAGTAGTTGTAGGGGCAACAGTCTGGATGATTGACTGATCTGGCCTTGCAACATTAACCAAAACGGCCTTGCTGTGCTGGTACTGCGAACGGCTGAAAGCAAGGGGAAACTACAGCCGTAATTTTTCCCGAGGACATGCAGCTTTACTGTATGATTAAATGATGATGGCATCCTCTTGGGTAAAATATTCCGGAGGTAAAATAGTCCCCCATTCGGATCTCCGGGCGGGGACTACTCAGGAGGATGTCGTTACCAGGAGAAAGAAAACTGGCGTTCTACGGATCGGAGCGTGGAATGTCAGATCCCTTAATCGGGCAGGTAGGTTAGAAAATTTAAAAAGGGAAATGGATAGGTTAAAGTTAGATATGGTGGGAATTAGTGAAGTTCGGTGGCAGGAGGAACAAGACTTCTGGTCAGGTGAACACAGGGTTATAAACACAAAATCAAATAGGGGTAATGCAGGAGTAGGTTTAATAATGAATAGGAAAATAGGAATGCGGGTAAGCTACTACAAACAGCATAGTGAACGCATTATTGTCGCCAAGATAGATACGAAGCCCACACCTACTACAGTAGTACAAGTTTATATGCCAACTAGCTCTGCAGATGACGAAGAAATTGAAGAAATGTACGATGAAATAAAAGAAATTATTCAGATAGTGAAGGGAGACGAAAATTTAATAGTAATGGGTGACTGGAATTCGAGTGTAGGAAAAGGGAGAGAAGGAAACATAGTAGGTGAATATGGATTGGGGCTAAGAAATGAAAGAGGAAGCCGCCTAGTAGAATTTTGCACAGAGCACAACTTAATCATAGCTAACACTTGGTTTAAGAATCATGAAAGAAGGTTGTATACATGGAAGAACCCTGGAGATACTAAAAGGTATCAGATAGATTATATAATGGTAAGACAGAGATTTAGGAACCAGGTTTTAAGTTTTAAGACATTTCCAGGGGCAGATGTGGACTCTGACCACAATCTATTGGTTATGACCTGTAGATTAAAACTGAAGAAACTGCAAAAATGTGGGAAATTAAGGAGATGGGACCTGGATAAACTGAAAGAACCAGAGGTTGTACAGAGTTTCAGGGAGAGCATAAGGGAACACTTGACAGGAATAGGGGAAAGAAATACAGTAGAAGAAGAATGGGTAGCTCTGAGGGATGTAGTAGTGAAGGCAGCAGAGGATAAAGTAGGTACAAAGACGAGGGCTGCTAGAAATCCTTGGGTAACAGAAGAAATATTGAATTTAATTGATGAAAGGAGAAAATATAAAAACGCAGTAAATGAAGCAGGCAAAAAGGAATACAAACGTCTCAAAAACGAGATCGACAGAAAGTGCAAAACGGCTAAGCAGGGATGGCTAGAGGACAAATGTAAGGTAGTAGAAGCTTATCTCACTAGGGGTAAGATAGATACTGCCTACAGGAAAATTAAAGAGACCTTTGGAGAGAAGAGAACCACGTGTATGAATATCAAGAGCTCAGATGGCAGCCCAGTTCTAAGCAAAGAAGGGAAGGCAGAAAGGTGGAAGGAGTATATAGAAGGTTTATACAAGGGCGAGGTACTTGAGGACAATATTATGGAAATGGAAGAGGATGTAGATGAAGACGAAATGGGAGATACGATACTGCGTGAAGAGTTTGACAGAGCACTGAAAGACCTGAGTCGAAACAAGGCCCCCGGAGTAGACAACATTCCATTAGAACTACTGACGGCCTTGGGACAACCAGTCCTGTCAAAACTCTACCAGCTGATGAGCAAGATGTATGAGACAGACTTCAAGAAGAATATAATAATTCCAATCCCAAAGAAAGCAGGTGTTGACAGATGTGAAAATTACCGAACTATCAGTTTAATAAGCCACGGCTGCAAAATACTAACACGAATTCTTTACAGACGAATGGAAAAACTGGTAGATGCAGACCTCGGGGAGGATCAGTTTGGATTCCGTCGAAATGTTGGAACACGTGAGGCAATACTGACCGTACGACTTATCTTAGAAGAAAGATTAAGAAAAGGCAAACCTACGTTTCTAGCATTTGTAGACTTAGAGAAAGCTTTTGACAATGTTGACTGGAATACTCGTTTTCAAATTCTAAAGGTGGCAGGGGTAAAATACAGGGAGCGAAAGGCTATTTATAATTTGTACAGAAACCAGATGGCAATCATAAGAGTCGAGGGGCATGAAAGGGAAGCAGTGGTTGGGACAGGAGTGAGACAGGCTTGTAGCCTCTCCCCGATGTTATTCAATCTGTATATTGAGCAAGCAGTAAAGGAAACAAAAGAAAAATTTGGAGTAGGTATTAAAATTCATGGAGACGAAGTAAAAACTTTGAGGTCTGTCAGAGACGGCAAAGGACTTGGAAGAGCAGTTGAACGGAATGGACAGTGTCTTGAAAGGAGGATATAAGATGAACATTAACAAAAGCAAAACGAGGATAATGGAATGTAGTCAAATTAAATCGGGTGATGCTGAGGGAATTAGATTAGGAAATGAGACACTTAACGTAGTAAAGGAGTTTTGCTATTTAGGAAGTAAAATAACTGATGATGGTCGAAGTAGAGAGGATATAAAATGTAGACTGGCAATGACAAGGAAAGCGTTTCTGAAGAAGAGAAATTTGTTAACATCGAATATAGATTTATGTATCAGGAAGTCATTTCTGAAAGTATTTGTTTTGAGTGTAGCCATGTATGGAAGTGAAACATGGACGATAACTAGTTTGGACAAGAAGAGATGTTTTCGAAATGTGGTGCTACAGAAGAATACTGAAGATAAGGTGGATTGATCACGTCACTAATGAGGAGGTATTGAATAGGATTGGGGAGAAGAGAAGTTTGTGGCACAACTTGACTAGAAGAAGGGATCGGTTGGTAGGACATGTTTTGAGGCATCAAGGGATCACAAATTTAGCACTGGAGGGCAGCGTGGAGGGTAAAAATCGTAGAGTGAGACCGAGAGATGAGTGCACTAAGCAGATTCAGAAGGATGTAGGTTGCAGTAGGTACTGGGAGATGAAGCAGCTTGCACAGGATAGAGTAGCATGGAGAGTTGCATCAAACCAGTCTCAGGACTGAAGACAACAACAACAACAACATGCGTAACATAGCTTCGTTTACCGGAATCATTGTAAATAACAACACAACGTCAAAACTGACGAGGATAACATCCGGGCCCACGCTCGTTTCCTTTAACTTGTCAACGAAATGAGCGCAATTTTTAATATGACTGTCCGTCCTACCAACATAAGGCTGCAGCATTGAGGCAAGGTGTCTGGCTAACTCGTGTGTTGGTCCGCCTATAGCGCTGACAATTGGCCTCAACGGAATCCCAGGTTTATGAACTTTGGGTAAGTCATGAAGTCTAGGTGGGTACGCTTCTGTTTTACAAAGCAGTTTCTTATCGTCGGAGCCAAATGAAGACGCTTTCACCTGTTGATTTGTGATTCTTAAAATCTTACTAGTCGGATCTTTCTGGAGTTTTTTGTAATTGGAGGGAACCAAAATATCATTGATTTTGAACAACGGGCGTTGCAGACTGCCAGTAAGAGACCAGCCGGATGGTATCGCTATGTCGATGATACGTTCGTAGTATGGACACACGGAGCGGAGGAGTTGGATGCCTTCCTGACACATTTAAACAGCATTAATCCGAAAATCCAATTCACCATGGAGACGGGAAGGAATGGGCAATTGAACTTCCTTGATGTGTCTGTGGTTAAACGACGGAACGGAACGTTGGGCCATAAGGTGCATAGAAAGTCCACACATACTGATCGTTATCTACACAAAGAATCAAACCACCACCCGAGACAAAAAAGAGGTGTAATGAAAACTTTGGTAGGCAGGGCGTACAAACTTTGTGAACCTGTTCATTTAAAAGATGAGATTGAACATCTACGCTCAACTTTCGTGAAAAATGGCTATTCTAACAAGGATATAGATCGAGCACTTCGCTCTAGGCAGAGAATAAGGAGTAACGACGAACAACAGTGGACCCAGGGGCAAAGTTTTTCTTCTGTTCATTAGTAAGGTCACAGACCGCATTGGAAAAGTTTTAGGCAATTATGGGGTGGAAACTATTTTCAGATCCACGAGGAAAGTAAAAGAATTTTTAAGGTCGGCAAAAGATGCACGACACCCTTTGGCTACAGCGGGGGTATATAAAATTCCTTGTAGTTGTGGACAGGTTTACATCGGTACCACGAAGAGAAGTGTGAACACCCGTCTTGTTGAACATAAGAGGAATTGCCGCCTGGGTCACACGAATAAATCGGCCGTAGCGGAACATGTTTACCAGAAAGGTGATCATGAAATAAAATTCAGCGAGACGAGCGTCATATCAAAAACCTCGCATTATTATGCACGCTTGTATAGAGAGGCTATCGAGATTGATAAACATCGTAATAATTGTAACAGGAAAGGCGAAGGTGTTAAACTGGATAAAATTTGGATGTCAGCGTTGCACCGCAAGATTGACGATAGATTACTTTTACTCGAGAATGTTGGCGTTACCAGAGACAATCTCATAGGCCGACGCCACGTGAACAGTGGCGCCCTCTGTACTGCCTACATAATCAGCGCTTCCTCGAGTTCTCTTCGCAGTTCGCCGCTTTACCTCCGAGGATGTCTCCCGGAGAAGGAGAAGGAGACGAAACGCCAAGAGAGAGTTTTATACTTCGACCACGCCCTATCAGCCCGGAAGTTTTAAGTGAAGACAATACCCGCTGTGAAAGCTTACATTGTATGATCCTGTGTAAGTGTTTCGGAGTACACCGACCATCGTACATCGAACATGGGGCTTCACAGTAGATCACTCCAACGTTTTCGCATACTGACGACGTCATCGGCAATTATGACTGCAGTGGGCACGGGACCGTCGAGATTCGACCGTCGATCAATAGAAACGTGTCGGTCCATCTCAGTCGCTATCGGACGACATCACCGCGTACCCAAATCAGCTGCCTGTTAACTACGCGAATTACATGACATGTGCGTAAACATGTAGTGCCACATACCTCCACAAACCTACCAACAAACTGTTGCAAGCCTGATACGCAAAATCACTGATGTATTTCATTCCAAAGACGGACAAACAAGCTATTAAGCGGGTGGTCATAATGTTTTGGCTCATCGGTGTACTTTCTTCCTTGCTCTTTTACTTGGGAGCATAAACCGGCTCTACAGAAAGTAGGCATGTGTTTTCGAAACCACTCCCCCCTGCCAGGGAAGTACGTGCGATAGCTTTATGAGGACCAAGCAGGCGTAAACTTTACATGTTGGTTACCTGCCAGTTTCATCAGACTTGGGAAGAAATCTAAATTTTGATGGAAAATCTGTTAAATGCAGGGTGGACAATGAAGCTCTCTCAGCCATTACTTCCCTATCAATAAATTCTAACCGACAACATTGCAAGCCAAGCACCTTACAGTAGCTGTGGGATGTGGACATTTTAAAAACGTAGGAAACGCCACGTGCGTAATACTTAAGTTCTCTCTGTCGACGCCCCTAGAGTGATATACAGCTGCCTCCTACAGTACATGCATTTCAGGTGGTGATACAGAAGCATCAACTAAAACAGTTTAGGAGCTTCCCATACTCAAGTAATGCGTTCTGGGCAATGACAATGGGCTGAAAATCAACTCTCAACATACAGTTTACTGAGCCAGCGCCATCATGTGACAGAGATACCGCAATATATTTTGATAGACGGATTGAAAATATAAGGGAGAAAAACTTAAAGAGTATTTCTCTGCAACTGCGTAAAGGGGAAAAACATAATGCAACTTCCGCTTGTATTTAAACTGGAATGTTTATTTTTAATAACGAGCACTCTGAGTGATCGCTGACTGTTGACGCTTCATAGTTTACACATGTTCAGAAAAGAATTTGCAGCAGTGTCAAACTGTCCTCCCCCCTGTTCGAGATATATCGATTGAAATGTTCAGGAAAGTCTAAATATTTCGTAAATGATGTATTAGGATTTACGAAATATGTAGACTTCCCTGGACATTTCAATCGATATAGCGCGAACGTGGAGAGTGCAGTTTGACACTGCCGCTAATTATTTTCTTAACTTACGTCAACAGTCGGCGATCACAGAGTGCTTGTCACTAAAAATAAACGCAAAATACATCTGTCTAAAAAATCAGATAAAGATTCGTTCTGCACCTTTCTAAGAGACAGCTTCCACTCCTTCCATTCTCGTTACTTTAGCACAAAGCAGAGGTGCTTTAGATTCTTTGTATAAGAGATATATACCGAATCATTAAGAGATAGTACTGATCCTCCCCATCGAACATAAAACAGGCCAGAATAATTTTGCAGAAGAAACGAAAAAAGGCGTGCCAAATTTAAAAGATCCCAAAATGCCAAATATTGTCGAAGCCTTACACAGGTCGAAATGTAGCATGAACTTCAACGCGAAATGCTTTCAGTAGCTTCCACAAAGAAACTGTCTGGAAATCTGACAGAAACCACAAAGACAAGCCTGTCGCATCGTAAGTAGAACCTTCACTGCGCGCCCCAGATTCCTTTACAAAACAAGTAAATATTCCACTACAACCGCCAACGTGACTAACTTAGAAGTAGATATCCTTGGTGGAGCAATGCGGCTTAAAACCAAAGCAATATCTCTGGTCCACACCGTATCCAAGTCAGGTTTCTCTGAGAGTATGATGATACAATAGGTCCATACTTGTCAATCATACAAAATTACTCGCTCGTCGTAAGATCGGCACCCAACGACTGAAAGTTGCACAAGTCACACAAATAGCAAAGAAAGGAAACAGGAATAATTGAATTAGACACCCATCACTAACCTCGATTTGCAGGAGGATTTTGTAACACATACGTTTAGAAGATATTGAATTAGCTGAAAGAAAATTGCTTAGTGACAAATCGCCAATACAGATTCAGAATAAAACTAACGAGGCAACAAACATGTAAATGGACAAAAGGGGACAAGAAAACCACAGAAAAGCGCAAGAAACGGGATTAAAAGATTAAAACAAGGCAGATTACCATGGCTGGCTGACAATGATGATAAGGAGAAGCCAGCCACTCTGCAACACATTAAAATCTCCAATGCCCTGTGAATATAGAAACTTTCTCAAAGGTTCCCTCTGACGATTTCGATGACAGTATTGTAGCAAACTAGAGCCCCATTACTGTAATTCTGAGACTACTACTCTGGTGGACAATCAACCAAGCTGTTTTGTTGGACGGGTGTAGTAGACACTATGTGACAGTACACCCGTCTCAGCAGGAAGATATCAGAATTTAGGTCACTCCAGAGGGATCCCATGAGCTCTAGGGAAATATGTCAACCCAGGCAGAGCCCACATGCCTCAACAAGCCTGAGAAGTGTAGCACCAGGTGCCCCACAGTCTCCTCGCTATAAACTTAACCTCGACAGCCATTCACCTACTCCGCATATAGAACACCGAGTTTGAGGTATTTTTTTAATAGATGTCTGTACCTTCAACACAGTCCAGGCAGTGAAGCCAAGGTCCCATTCTCCAAAACATTATACCATCAAACGCAACAATGGTCGCAGACGTATGCATTGAGTTTATGCCAGAAGAGGTTTGGCAGCCAGTCTCCATCTCAGGAAACCTGGGGTCAACAGGACTGTATCCAACCACTGCTGACTGAGTGAGACAATTCATGAGACCAATCCATCGAGCCCTGTCCGGATTGAGTGGCCCTGCAAGTAGCTGTGGAAATGCCGGCGTACCCCGAGCATCAATGAGACATGCAAACCCTCCTGCCCCACACTGAAGGTGCCTATGACAAGGCAGTGTCCATCGGGAGGGTTCAGGTTAAGTTAGAAACAGCAGACCAACAGGCTCGCTCTGAACAATTCGTTACAGCCTTTTCTGATCTACATAAGGTATACGACACTGCTTAGTGTCATCACATTTTACTTGCTACTCCTAAAATGGGATACAGAATGTGGCAGAAAGAGTCAAAGTAGTGAAGACAGGAGGGACAAGAGAGGCAGATGTAATGGGGAACCAGTTCGACTGTCTGAATCTTCCATCAATATTATAGGCAAAGATTTCAGAAGTCTATGCTTAGCATGGAGTGCCAGGAGGAGGGGGAATTACACCACGATATGAGCAACACTCAGTGAAGATCCACAAGCATAGTACGATGGCGGTTCATAATAAAAAATAAAACAATGGGTCAGTCTGGTATGGCTGAAGCAGATGCAACATACAGTGGTGGACTCTTTCCGGGAGTAACAAATTGAGGAGTGATATGCAGCAGCGGTCTTCTTGACAGTGAGGAGTTTAATAGAGGATGCAGTAGCCCACCATATGTCCCATCTCCTAGCGAGCATGGACCTTAGCTACACACTTAAATCCAATGGGATCCTCGCAGCGAATGAGGCTAAGGAATCCTCCAGCCAAACTATTGACCAGTTAATTCCCTGGGGTACCACACGACTTTGGACCCACAAAAAGACAACTGAGCAGGCAGTATGACTGAAGTTAGAGGACAGGCAATGAATACCAGATAACACATTTGAAAAGAGTACTACTGATCAGATCAATGGCCTGAAGTCTGCTCACTTAGTCACTAAATATTGATAAGTGATCAATGGAGATTTGTTTGATGAAATCTAGAGCTATTAATGACAATCAGCTCTGCCACATAATAGTACATGTTTCTGGAAAAAATGTTGTTCCTGACCATTCAGAGGTGTAAACGCATGGCCTGTCCTCTCCGTGGATTTAGAGCTGTCATTGTAAAATATGGCAGTATCCTGACATTCATGAAGAGCTGAAAGGGACTCAAGCTGTGAGGCCATGGAGACTACAGACTAAGTTCTTGAAATAGATGGTCCTAATTCGTTCCTTGGCTGTATTAAATATGAAGTAAGTGTGGTCATTAGATGTATGGACAAAGCTGAAATCTCCTTATCAAAACTTCTACCAATAAGTGTTAAGTATTCTAAAAGTGGCCCTTTATGAATGAGGGCGAGACATTGAACCTGAATAATATATCAGAACAGTTCCTGTGATATTAGCTTGGCAATGAAATCCACCGAGTTATATATGTGATGAGTACATTTTCTGAGAAGAGGCGTTATTAATGGCACAGTCATAGTTTGGAGAGCCAATGTTACTATCAGACTCTTAGTAACATCATTCTTGAGGGTCTTTGGAAGTCTCTAAAGCCTCGAGATTTTAGTTTTACTCAAACATCTGATGACATACTTTTGATTTAGTAATTGTTTGAAGAGAGAAACTCTGTCGCCATGGGTAAGAAGTTGTCGCCCTTGGTGGCCAATTTATTTATGGAGAACTGGGGAAAAGGCGCTCGAATCCACTATCTTTTGGAGGTATGTTGACAAAATGTTTGTAGTTACGCCCTAAGGTGAAGATAAATTACTACCATTTTTAAGCTGCCTGAACTCCATGCATACCTTCCATTTTTAGATGTTTCGGTTTAGTACAAAGACGACTATCAGAAACTGACGGTCACACATTTGGGTTTAAGTTCTAATAGTTGCCACCATCCTTCGCAGACAATGAGTGTTCTCAGAAGTTTGTTGGAGGTGGGGGCACCACACTTTGTTGCTGAAAAGAGCAGCCTGGAGGATGATGTACGTGACTTAAAAGAGTAGCTTTTGAAGCCAGTGGGTACTCCAAAGCAGTAAAGTAAGGCGCTAAGAATAAAATCGAAGGTGACCATAAGCAATACACAAGAACACACAGATTCAAACCCATAGTTTTCCCTAGCATGTGATACGCCTGTCGTCAACAATGGGATGGGTCCTCTGCAAGCACAAAGTAAGTGATCTTCCGTCCTCCAATGAGAGCAACATTCTTTGGTTCCAGTTAAGATCTGTGCGAATGAGGCTCTCATATCGGACAGATGATTCGTACAGTCCATGAAAGATGTACGAAACAGCACAGGTACAGCCAAATAAATCGGTTGTGACAGAACACTGTATTGATACTGGTCACGGTGTTGTTCGGAAACGTCGAAATTTTAACGTTAACATATCTGGAACTTTATGGTGAAAGTGATTAGTTGTGGAACCTCGCTCTTCCTGTAATAAAAACACTTCGCAGCAGTGCAGCTCAGTGCTAAACTGACATCCCAGTGTAGATCGACTGCGCAACCACACATACTCATCTACTTTTTACTTCTTTGCCGCCGATCAACGTTCCTGGCGCCTGTTTATCTGTGCTCTCATGTGCAGTGATGCTGTCTGAGAGATTAAAAGGATAGTGCGAGTGCTGGAGAGTCAGTCTTTCGACTCACTCTGAAAATGGCTGATCGATATACAGCCAAATTATTAAAAGAAGCTGAATTTATGCTACTGCACACACGAAAATTAATGGAGCAATCACTGCGCAGTGAAAACACGAAGATGCACAGGCTATGATATGTTGGGCGATCAGGAAATTGCTGAATAGATAAGAAACAGTTGGTACCATCGGAACTGAAGAGGAAAGATCCCTGCTTTGACGAGAAGACTGACTGTGGGAATAGTCTGGAACATGCCAGTGTCCAGATATACTCCATGATTATTGACTAGGTCTAACAACTTTGAAGGCACCACCAAGCCATAAACCCGGCAACCAAAGTCCAGCCAGGATGAGACCAGGGTACGGTAAAGATGGAGAAGAGTAGCATGACGCATGGTGCATGGTGCAGGGAATGGCAATTGAATCTCAATGTAGACAAGTGTAATGTGCTGCGAATACATAGATAGATCCCTTATCATTTAGCTACAAAATAGCAGGTCAGCAATTGGAAGCAGTTAATTCCATAAATTATCTGGCAGTACGCATTAGGAGTGATTCAAAATGGAATGATCATATAAAGTTGATCGTCGGTAAAGCAGATGCCAGAGAGATTCAGTGGAAGAATCCTAAGGAAATGCAATCCGAAAACAAAGGAAGTAGGTTACAGTACGCCTGTTCGCTCACTGCTTGAATACTGGTAAGCAGTGTGGGATCCGTACCAGATAGGGTTGATAGAAGAGATAGAGAAAATACAAAGGAGAGCAGCGCGCTTCGCTACAGGATCATTTAGCAATCGCGAAAGCGTTACGGAGGTGATAAACTACAGTTGAAGACTCTGCAGGAGAGACGCTCAGTAGCTCGGTACAGGCTTTTGTTGAAGTTTCGAGAACATACCTTCACCGAAGATTCAAGCAGTATATTGCTCCCTCCTATGTATATCTCGCGAAGAGATCATGAAAATAAAATCAGAGAGATTCGAGCCCACACAGAGGCATACCGACAATCCATTTCCATGAACAAAACGAGACTGGAATAGAAGGGAGAACCGATAGAGGTACTCAGGGTACCCTCCGCCACACACCGTCAGGTGGCTTGCGGAGTATGGATGTAGATGTAGATGTAGCTCCGCACCTCAAGAGGTGTGGCAAGGAAGCAGACTGTATTAATATTTAGCTTGCTGTTAGTTTTTAGTTATCGAATATGGAGTAGTCAAGTAAGCTTTTTATCAAACAGGAGTGCCAAAAATTCGGACTGTGCAACAATGTACAAGCAAGGAGTGCCCAAGTAGAGTTCTGGGTCACGCTCGACCATGGTATGACGACAAATATTCGCGACACACATTTTGGCAACATAACAGGAAACCACGGAAGAGGGTTCAAGCAGAGGCCTGTTACATGGCATCTTGACGCTGGCGTTCAACCAAAGCTACAGAGCAGGAGTTTTACTAAATGCAAAAATCTGTGACATACAATGTGGGCTTGACTAAGGGCCCACTAGATCACTAGCCAATTGATCGGCATGAGGAAAAGTGACTCAGAGTAGAGTCCTTCAGGATGTCAATTTCTTACATCTGTGGAAATCTGAAGTACCAACTCCGCCAATAAACAACTGACGGGATAAAATATGAAGACTAAAAACTGGCAGGGTAAATGAAATGTGATTGCGCCAGGTGGTGTCTTACACCTTGTGTAGGTAATAAAAGACTGCATTTAGAAAACGCCGACTGCCGTTTTCAACAGGAACAGATGGTCAGATGGCAATCGTCCCTCCTAGAAGGCACATCGGTAGGGAGACAAAAGGATTTTAGAATCTAGAAACCCACATAATCTGTAGGCTACCACCCTCTCCAGCAGTTTGAGAAGCACATTAGTGCAGCTAATGGGTCAGTAGCTGTCATGAGAAATAGAGTTTCTGCCTAGGTTGAGGATTGGTACAGCAATGCTATTTCTCCATTACGAAATGAAGATACTGGTAGACAAATATGGTTTAAGACCTGAATAGATGTACCCTTTGAGTAACATTCAGGCGTTGGCTCGTCTGAATACGGCTTAAATAAGGTGATCATTAATTTAATCAGGGCCATGGGACATACTGAGAGACAAGGCAAGAGCCTGAAGCAATTCCCAGTCAGTGAATGGTTTATTGTATAATTCGGCATACTGAGGAGGTGAAGGATAGAGGGGTCTCTACAATTCACGCCTTACACATCTGGAAGACAGCCAAGAAGTAGGGAACGTCGATGCAGATGCAAGGCATTCAGCAGGAGTCAACGTATCAGTACAGAGAACACTGAATGAAGATACCCGTTACATTTGTCGATCTTTGGTGGGCCAGAAAACTCTGGAGCTTGGCCCACACCTGATAGGAAGGTGTTCGTTCTCAGGGAGGAGACAGATTGCTTCGAGCATTTATTACCAAGTTTTATTAGTGAGCAAACCTCAGCATAAAGCTGCTTAAAGCAGTAAGGTTTGTCTGAAGGATGTCACTTTAAAGGTTGCATGGCTCTTCAGCGATCCTGAACAGCTGATGATGGAGGGGATCTGCCGAAAGAATAGTTACAGTTTCAGTGGCGTGGGTGACCGCACTGGCAACATCTTGCACCGTCTCATCGAAGCGATGTGACAGTGGGGGACAAAGGTAACAGCAGAGGCATAGAACAGCCAATTGACTCTTCGAAGTACCTTGTGTGGCAGTAGGTCTGCCAGGTGGTGGCAAGGAAGCGACAGGATCATTGAAAAGTAGTCAGTCACAAAAATCATCATACAGTGACCAATGTAGCGGAGGCACGAGACTGAGGGAAGAGATCATTAGACTGATAGCTCAAAAGGTGCCACGAGAGGCACCGCAGTGGAGAAGAGCATCAACACAGAGCAGCAATTACTGTCAATAAGACTCAGGTTAATTAGAAATTCCCATCAGACGAAGTGGTACTACTACAAACGGAGTGGTGTACATTAAAACCCCCAAACAACAGAACAGTAGTGGGAGTGATGACCGAGGGTTTCATCTTATCATTTCAACACGATGTAGTCCATTTTTATTTCATGCCTCAGTATATGACAGGAAGGCAGTAGATTTTTATTCCTGTTTATTTTCTTTCTTGAAGGCTGAATACCCCAGTGAACGAAGAGGATGGTGTTCTGTGCAACAGACATGAAGTTTGTACACAAGAACTACCTTTGTGGAGTGATAGTCCGCACTAACCACATTTTGTATCTTCCGTGCAGTGGGATGACATATGGCCGGAGCGCAAGCACTTTAAAGCACCTCATGGGCTGTAAGGCTTCAGGTACTTGTACAACGTGACAAACTTTATGCAGGAGGAAAAGGCACTTTAATTTTTACATTAAACTTGGGACCTTTTTGAATGCATCTGTCAAAATGCACACCTCGCCACATGAAATTAGCCAGTGCCTCCTTGACTTTATCTTAATGCCTATATGGAAGATAGTTCCTTCGACCATACTGTATTCAAACATTTGTGTAGGTCAATGGTCATTGGTATGTAACCCAGACTTTCACACACCTGAAGGACTGTAGAGAAGAGGCAACTTTAATCAATAGTGATCCGTTGCACACTTTTCCCAATGACTCAACTTCTCAATTTATCTTCAATATGTTCCACAAACAGTAATAGTTTTGTCGCAGTAAACATATCCCCATCATTTTGAGTACCTACGAAGTATAGGGCAAACTGTTTTGCTCATAGAACTCTGGGTTGTCCCTCTGCCCATCGGGTAGTCAGGACAGGGAGAGGAGTACGATTATAACACTCTACACGGACATCTTTATACTTGGCTGATACAGCCACATCAGAATGTAAACCGTTTTTCGGTAATTTAATGTGTTTCATGAGCGAAACATCTGTCCTGATGCCATTTTCTGTGATCAAGGGCTCTCCCCACAGGTACCACCCAGCCTTTGCAAAAGTCATCTAGCACAACAGCCAATGCCAGGAGTCCTGATGCCCCAGGAATATGGACATCTACAGCTTGGCATGTGTGAAGAACTAATAGATGAAGCATAAGCAGTGTGATCTCTGTGTCATCAGGGGGTTCAAAGGAAAAGGCACATATGAGCCCACTACGTCTGATTGGCTATAGCACTGGTTTGGAAGCACGTATAAGAGCCTACAGGATATTGAACACAGGTAAGTTAACACTGCTTGCATAGGTGCTATTTAAAGAGCCAGTCCCATTCGGTCCACACTACAAAAGAAATTGGAAAATCAAGGTCAAACCCAGAAGGGGACCACAAATTACTTCAGCCTTCAAGTGATGAATGAATGAAAAATCAGTGTAAAGAAAACAGGACATAGGGAATAGTCAGGTCAACACCCAAGGCTGCAAGTGTGAGAAAGAGAAGGAGGATGGTCAGAGACTAGATACTACAGATAGGAAAGTAACCAAGTCCTGCAATAGCTTGGGGACCCATTCTTGCACTCTGATAAATTTTGAGCTCCTTGGATCCCCCTCCCCCTCCATGTTTTATGTCCAGGACTTTTACATTTGGTATAGCTTCCAATCTGTAGCCTAGGCTAAATACCAGATCCAAGGCTCCATCCAAAGGGTCTGCATATGAACTCTTTCCAATTCTCTAAGTACCTACAACATCTTTTGCTGTTGGAAGTACTTCTGTTAAATAACAATTCCTTTGGTCTATGATTGCGTAATATTTATTGGCTAAGAAGGACAACTTTTTACTTCATTTATCTTTTACATACCCTAGTATTAAAATACTCAATTCAAGTTTCTGATTTCCTACCTGACAAGTATCTTTCTAGCACTGCATCTACCTACTGTGGATCTTTATCAGGCAAGGATTCGATTATGATTAAGTTTTATCTCGATTCGTGCCATAAATAAGCCTCTTAATTATAATGGATAGAACTCTACATCAGATGACTCGCTGAAAGACTTCATTTGTAATTCTCGTCCCCTACAGGATCTTAAATAGTCTGCTGTTCATTCATATCTATACAGCTACTTTGCTGGCAGTGTTTACTTTCAATGACCGAGTTACTATACCGTAAAGAGTACCGACCAAACCTAATAAGCGCACTACAAATTCGAACTTGTCAGTGATATTTCAAATTATGAGAAGGACTGTCGATATTGTTCGATACGCTGTTTTACTTAGTTGTCAGCGGTCACTTCTTCAGAACGCCATGTGTCTAGAAAATTGCCAGCTTTATGGGGAGTGTATTAATTGATGTTAGACGTTAGAAACACATGCAAATTCCTCGAGATTTGTTCATTTAACAACTGATGTGGGTAGTATTTAAAACGTGTACAAATTTCAATCTGTACAAGTTTTGGAAATGAAATTCTTTACGAGAATCATCGCAGACATTAAAGTGTTTATCTACGTATCCTACACTACGTCGCAGATTCTTTAAAATCAGGCTTAGAAAACGGTAATTGAGGCCTTTCCAATACCTTCAAGAACTTGTCAAACACAGAACGACAGTGTGGCCACAGCTTAACGCAACTGTAAACGTCTGCCTGCTCTGCAGACAACATTTTTACAGAGGCGAAACAGCATTGAAAATATCGCAATAATAGCTGCAGTAACGGCTGCGTATTATGTGCCAGCTAACGACTGATTACGTGCCTGGTGTCAGAGGTATGCCCGTAAAACAGCACTTTGCTATGTTAACACTTGTGACAGTAGTACTACTGGGCTACTTTTAACAGGCCAGAAGACATTTCACTGGTATCGGCAGTGTCAGCGAGTTAGTTAATTGGTCTACCTACCTCATACCAAATCCATCTGAAGCCAATAAAGTGTAACTGTCGAAAATTCAAGTCGCAGATTGTACAGAGACTCCCTGACCCCAATACGTTTTATGATGGCATGTCATGCCATCATAATCGAAACACGAGGTCACTCTTATCTGGTATCCTAACTGTGCCCACTCACAAAACAAAAACTTTTGCAAACTCCTCAGTTGCCGCTGTCCGCCTCTGGAACAAACTGCCCCTTACCTTGAGGAAAATTCAATCTCCTGTTGCTTTTAAGAAGAAGTTGAAGCATTTCCTACTATCATCCGCATAAAATTCTCCACAAAATTAATGTGCAAGGCCAATCCTCATCTGTCAAATAGCAAAGCTAGCGTCTCCTATCTTGCTCCCGAGATGCCTTCCTCTTCATCTATCTCTATTAGCCACGCAGTGGCTTCCTTTATATTTTCCTTAATTATGTTTCATCATGTATCTCTATTCTTCTCCTCCCTTCACCATGAGTCTCCCTCATACTCCCTGCTGCCAGCACTCCTATCTAAAATCTTTCTCTTCAATAATGTATTTTTCGAGGTGTACCTTTCTAATTGTTTATCTCACTTTTTGTATTAGATGTAGTTTAACATGCCTACTAAAACATATGACTGTAAAATAAGTAGAATGCCTGGTTAGATGTAAGAGATGGCCTGATGGCCCTAATCTTGCCAGGTTAAATAAATAAAAATAAATACGTTTTAGAAACAAAATCTCTAAAGTATATCTTAAACACATACAACGCCAGACGAAAGTGTGCTCTCCGCGGTGTACTGAAGGAAGCTCTACGTCGTAAGTCCCATCTACCTTCTGGTGGCGAGCACGCAAAAAAAAAAAACCAAAAAAAAAAACCTGTCTGCCCACCTGTCGCGACTGCTACTACTGGAAACGAAGTGGGCAATCTACGATGGAATGCAGAGAAATTCTTGGTACTGACAAGAAACTTAAAAATTGTTACGTGACCCGTACAACAAGTATTGTGCCAAATATGAAGTACTTAATGGAGAGTAGTGACATAGGAACTGCTCAACAGCACATTACGGCGACATTTGTCTAATGTTTGGCAGATCGGTTGAGTTAAGAAACAAGCCCAGCAAACATTCCACGAAAATTTTATTGTCACAGCCATCACACTCAAGACGAAGCTTTCACTTTTTATCCCTTAAATTATGAAAGACCTTTTAATATCCTCTAGCTAGCAATGCCGTGACCTGCAATAATAAGTTTCATCTTTTGTACCGCTCATATACGCAAACCGATATTTGCCACTGCGGCTTAGTACGCGGAAAAAAGCTCTCATATTTCGGTAACTGTAGAGATGAACTAGTGTCAATTTGTGAGTGTGTGAGGAGTGTTTGCATGCCGAAATTTGTAGAGCAAAGGCCGCTAATGGGCTGGATCCGGGACCGAGATTCTGTAGGAAACCAATACAGCGCATACTGCACTAAAGTGTGAAAGTATGTTAACATATCTGAGTTTAATCACCACGTAATCAACTTACATAAGATCAAACGTGAATTACATAAATCTAACTAATGAAAATATCTAAGAGCCAACTTAACATCCTAAGACAATTACTACGACTGAATAATGGTTCAGAAAACTAACTAACGTCAACACCTCAATGGTAGGTTCGTGCATGGACAAAGAGTGTATGTGTGTACATTAATTTGTTAGATATTACCGACACACAAATATACTGCAAATATGATCATCTGCGGCCAATAACTCTGATTTAGGCCCTTCATAGATGTCAAATATATGTGGGATTTTTTTTTAAAGAAAAGAACACGACTGCTTCTTTGTGTTTAGTTGCTCTACTTCCTTTTCTACTGACTTCGCGGTAACAAGCAGTAAACATTAGAACACTATAACCGTCTGATTAAAAACATAGCAGGTGTCACCCTTCGTCTTTCTCACACAGACACCTGAGAAAACATTACAGATAG